>NW_026000196.1:9433875-9506849 GCF_001458135.2 Marmota marmota marmota
GTAAGACTCCCTGAAAAAGCAGACCAAGGAGCTGCTATATCAGCTTCTCTCAAAAACATCTGCAAAGTGCTCTGCTTTACCTTAAGTCCTTTTGAACGTAGCAACCCATCTCGGGCCAACAAAATTGGGCTTGAAGAGGTAGCGCCCATAATGTCTCCAAAGATATAATGAAAGTGAAAGTACAAAAATCCCCGCTCTCTCCTTTTCTACGGAGGAGCGTTCCGTTCTATGAAATCCCCGCTCTCTCCTTTTCTACAGAGGAGCGTCCCGCTACTTACTTGCGTATTCCCACTTTACCTGGGAACTTACCGGTGCACCACCCTGACTGCTGAAAGTTCTGGATCCTGGGTTCGAGGAATATGTTCCCCGCACGGGCCACCAACTGCCGCGACCCCTCGCCGGCAAGGGAAAACACGACACAGGATTCTTCTTTCAGCAGTTTATTCAGGCCTTGAGTCATGTATCATCTTCTAGCGCCCGCTTGCCGCCACACCCAAGCACAGCTTAATAAAGCCCCCCGCATCCCAATCCCAAGCTGCCACGTGGATCTCTCTCATAGGGTGGTAAGGGATTGCGCGCCAACTCTCCATAAAAGGAGTTGTTTATCACAGGCCACAGTGGAAGCCGGCGCCATCTTCTAATGGCGGCCACGGTTTATAAGAATGGCTTACCACATGCTTCTAATTTTCTTTTTTTTATTGGTTGTTCAAAACATTACAAAGCTCATGATATATCATCTTTCATGTTGCTTCTAATTTTCTATTATGCTCAACAACATTGTGAAAAACATTCTTGTAAATCTCTTTGGACATCAGGGTGAGAATGGCCTTAGGATTTATTACTAAAAGTGTTATTTACTTGCTAATTTTTATGTTCCTCAGGGAGTAGTAAATTCTATGGGGTGTAAGATACAGTACCTCGATTCTCTAAGCTTTAAGTCTGTATAAAATGGGGGAATTAATAACTACCTGAAAAAGTGGTTTTGAGAAATAAATGAGGTAATGTGTATAAAGTCTATAGCATGGAGTTTCGATCACAGCAGAGATTAGAAAGTTCAATTGTGTTCCTTTCCAGTCAATCTTTGCTCTTATACCCTAGGATATTTTTCCAGCATAGATTTTAGAATACTGCATAAATAGGACCATATTGTGATCACTCTTTGTTATAGGGCTTCTTTCAGTCAGCACAACGTTTTCAGTATTCAACATATTGTTGCACATATCAATAGTTCTTCAGCTTTTTTCTTCCTATCTCACCTCCTAGAAAAGGAAGCTAGGAAAAAAGGGAAATGGAACAACACTTCTTCTCATATCAGGCTTCTGTATAGAGCTGCACTTGTTATCAAATAGCTCTAATATATTCCCATGGTGAGAAAAATCTAATTCTCTATAGAACATAACAGGAAACATAACAGAGGCAAGAAAAACCCTCCCAATTTTCTTTGCAAAAAGCTGTCATGTTGACTACATTTCTCAAATGGTAAACTGAGGCATAGAAACAGCTTTCCATCTTTATTTTTTCTCTTTACTTTTTCACCTTGGAATAAAACAATGGTTGCAGTAATACTGAGAACAATCAACAAGAACAGAATAAAAATTTTATTGCATGTGCTGGATGTGGTAGACAGGGGCAATCAAAAATGGATTGTTTTTTCTCAAGTTTCTGTGGACTCATTCTTACCCATACACTGGATGAAGTCTTTCTCGTTCCATATTTCTCAGAGCCACTTGCATTGTTATGAAATCTTGTCCAGTTTAATTTCAAAATCCAAAAATATCATCCAATTTAAAACTTCATCCTTATTTGTATACTTTCATACATAATAGAACTATCAATGAGAAATAATGAAAGGAGGTATCTCTAAAAAGTCAATGGATTAATCAGTGGAGAGAGGAATAGATATATGAATAATATGTGATAAAGCAAACATCTATTTGGTGGGTGGTACACAGATGTTCACTGTAAAAATTTTCAATTTTGCTGTATGTTTGAAAATTTTCATAATAAAATACAGACAAGTCCCTGAACTTAAATTTTTTTTTTTAGCTTTACCATGGTGTTTTTTATGCATCCCACAGAAACCATATTTGGCATTTTGAACTTTGATCTCTTCCTAGGCTGTCAGTATAAGGTGTGGTCCTTTCTCAGGATGCTGGACAGTGACAGAGAGCACAGCTCCTAGTCACGAGTGGCAACACGTACTCTTCTGTGAGGCTAAGCTGAGACGTTTGGTAGGTATGTGTTGTAAATGCATTTTTGATTTATGGTGTTTTCCACTTACAATGAATTTATCAGGACATGACCCCTTGTAGTCAAGGAACATCTGTGTCAGCAAAATAGTCTCTTCATCTCCCTGACAGCCTCAGCCTGGGAAGCCTGCGGTGGGAAAGGGAGAGGTGGGAAGTGGGTTTGGCATTTTTCTCTACTCTTTCTTCTTAGTAGTCATTTCTAGTCTCTCTAGTGCTGGTAGGAGGAGGGAAGAGAGAGAAGGGGATAGCCATGGTATTCTTGAATGGATCAGCCATATTTTGGCCTTGTGTTCTGGGTGCAGGGTGCTTTGCTGGCCCTTTCTTATGGGGACCATTTGTGGGATCCTCAGAGATTTCCCTGACAGGGTTTTGTAACTGCAGTCCACTAGCTCAGGCAATACATTTTCTAGATGTCCATTCGCCACTGCCTCTGAGGGCCCAGGGTAGCCTCTCCCTATTGAAGTTGGGTTGCCTGAGGCAGGAAATTTATTAGGGCAGAATCTTCTTCAAGATCCATAGCTGGTTCCCTGTTGTGGAGTCCACGTTTGGTCCATAGAAAACACACAATACTTTGCCCAGCTTAACTTGAAATATGGGTCATTCTCAATTTAAATATTTCTATTTTCTCTCTGCCCTCTTATTGCAGTTCAGCCACAGACTGTTGTCTTTGGGCTTTATTCAGGTGTGAAGAGTGAATGGCATTTCCAGAGCTCTTCAGACTTCTGAAGCACCTGCTAATTTGTCTGGCGATGTTTGAAGTTCCTCTTCATGCAGTTCACTTGCCTTAAGAGAAAGCATGGGTTGGGAATATGGATCAGTGGTAGAGTGTTTGCCCAGCATATATGAGACCCTGGGTTCCACCCCCAGCATTGCAAAGCAAACAAACAAATATCCTTGAGGGGGCTGAGAGGTAGCTCAATGGTAAAATGCTTGCCTCAAATGTGCCAAGCCCTGGCTTGTTCTTCAGTTAATAAAAAATAAAATATAAAACACACACACAAAAACTATGAGGGTGAAGCCTTTTCCCACCCATGAGAAGGAGGTAAGGAGAGGGTATGTAATAGCATGTAGACCTTTCAAAGAAGTCCTTAGTGTGAGCCGCCAGTGAAACTTTGTTATGTTCTCTCAAGTTTGGAGGTAGATAACAGTCTGACCTGGCAAAATTTATTTTTGACTGTGCCTTTTACACGTCTTGCATAGCAGCTCTAGAATCTGACTTTGCATGACAGGATTCTTGATAACTGTTGTTTGGCATTTAATGTCTGGCTCCAAAGACAAACTTGGACAAGATAGCATTTCCATTATCCTGAAACAACAGCTAATCTGTGTTTCCTTTTGCTGTTTCTCCTAGTGTGGCATATTTATGAGATACAGATGTTTGCAGAGAAGAGGTTTTGCAAGTAGCAGTTAGAACCCTACCATAGAAAGGGGCCTTGGAGACCCACTAATCCTACTTTTTCTCTTCACAGAGGAGACTTAGATATGCGAGGTGTTTTCTCTGGGGGAACATGAGTAAGTATCAGAAGAGATTAACTAATTTTTGGTTCACTGCTCAGAAATCAGCTTTTTATAACCTCCCCTCTGCCAGAAAGATAAGAATTAAAGCAGCAATTTTCCTCCCACTTCTCTGCTGTGACTGGGACTATACTTCACTGTTCCACATGTTGAGCCTGTGAGCTGTGAATGACTGAGAGCAGAGTGCTTTCTCTGAGTAGCCTCATAGGACCCCTGGGCCACCTGAAATGGATTGTGCTGCCTTTTCTTTGAGCAACAACCTCAGTAAAAGAGGATGTGGTCTGGAGGGCTTTATTGAGCTTTGTGAGTTAGCTGGAAGGATATGAGGCCAACTCTGAATCAGGGTTGTAGCGCACAGGGGCCATTTGTCTGATGGCCTGGAGAAGAAGAGCCATGAGTTTCAGTTACTAGTTGAGTAACTGCGTATGGCTGATCACAAAGTCGGTCTCCATTAAATGTGGGGATGCTTTTATTTTCTATATTTCAGGGAAAGTATCTTTGCACTTGTTCTTCTGAAGGGGAGGATGGACATTGCATGTAGACTCTTTGCTGTTCAGGAGTAGGTATTACTGGTAGAGTCAGGTGGTAGTGAGTGACCCAAAGTCAGACCTGCCATTGGCAAAGACTCCATTTGTGTGAAATGCACCTTGTGTTTGTCCTGCTGACCAGGTCTGTGGTGGTCTTTGGGTCTGTCATGTGTTATTTATGACAGAGAAATAATTAGGTTATTTATTCAATGCCTCTCTGAGTATAGCACTCACGTTAGGATCCTTATGTTTATTAATTCATTCAGTTTCACGGTAGCCTTCCGACACTGTAGTTCTGTTCACAGATGAGAGTGGTGAGTAACTTGCCCAGCATCATGCATCCGAGGTAGAGGGGCCCAGTTCTTGAAGCAATCTATGAGAGGATCTCCCCCCACAAACCTACTGGTAAAGGGAATAGTGTTGTCTTCATGGAGAAACTTATCAAATTGATGTTAATGAAAAGCAGTAGTTACCTCCTGTAGCTCCAGGAAGAGCCACTTGACTGTAGCTAATCAGTGACACAAATGCTTCTATCAAAGGAATATGTGACTAGTTTCACATGCAGCAATGGAACACAGGAATGTGGAAAAGAGGAGAGAGCTCCTGGGATATTGGAGGGGCCTTGTCCTCCCAGTGCACCCATCCTTGTTCAATAGGGATGCAAGCCCACTCTGTCGGGTTTTGCTGCTCTGCCCTAGAAAGGTCATCACATCTTGTGCTTTCTAGTTTTTGTATACTCATCAGTGTCCAAACCTTTAATGAAGGACAGAACAGAAGTCAGATTGTCTTCTCATGACAGATTTGTTGAAATGTGGGAGAGAGAAATCCAGTTTATAGTGTTTTGGAGTGAAAAGGCTTTGGCTGTGAAGGAGTGCTGGGGTGGAGTTGGGATGGTCCCAAATACACTTTCCTGTGGCCACACCCTCCTGCCAGACAAGGGTATTGGGTGAGAAGGGCAGAGCAGTGTGGTGACAAGTGCCTCATCAATGGAAGTCGGTCATTTCCAGTTTCTAGGGTTAGTAGCCCTGTACCTGTCAATCATGTAGTCTACTAGTCGGCCATGTGGCCTTTTGGTATGAATTGCACAAGAGATGAATATCCTCTCTTCCTTCACAGTGACCTTCAGTGTCAGGACTCTTCCTTCTTCTACAGAGCATTAATCAAGTAAGCAGGTGAACACTGACTGAAATGAGACTCACAATAGAAATGGTTGGGAAACAGAGCACTAATTTCCAGGATATATAAAAAACTCAAAAAACTTAACACCAAAAACCCAAATAACCCAATTAATAAATGGGCTAAGGAACTGAATAAACACTTCTAAGAAGAAGAAATATAATTGATCAAGAAATATATGAAGAGTGTTCAACATCTCTAGCAATTAGAGAAGTGCAAATCAAAACTACTCCAACATTTCATCTCACTCTAGTCAGAATGGCAGCTATCAAGAATACAAGCAACAATAAGTGTTGGTGAGGGTGTGAGGGAAAAAGATACACTCAAACATTACTGGTGGCACTGCAAATTAGTGCAACCACTCTGGAAAGCAGTATGGAGATTCCTTAGAAAATTTGAAATGGAACTACCATTCAACCCAGCTATCTCACTCCTTGGTCTATACCCAAAGGACTTAAAATCAACATACTACATACTACAGTGATGCAGCCACATCAATGTTTATAGCAGCTCAATTCATAATAGCTAAACTGTGGAAGCAACCTAGATGCCATTCAATAGATGAATGAATAAAGAAACTGTAGTACATATACACAATGGAATATTACTTAGCATTAAAAGAGAATAAAATTACAGCATTTGCCAGTAAATGGATGGAGTTGGAGAATATTATGCTAAGCAAAGTAAGCCAATCCCCCCAAAACAAAGGTCCAATGTTCTCTTGGATAAGTGGATGCTGGTCCATAATGATGGGAAGAATGGAGGAATTTGATTGGGCAAAGGGGAGGGAGGGGGCATAGGGTAGGTTAGATGGTGGAATGAGATGGACTTCATTACCCTAGGTACATGTACAATTGCACAAATTATGTGACTACATTGTGTACAACCAGAGAAATGAGAAGTTTTGCTCCATTTGTGTACAATGAAATGAAATGCATTCTGCTATCATGTATAACTAATTACAAAATATAAAAAATTATTATGAAAGACATTGATTCTTTGACATTTCCTTCTCATTTGTGAGTTCAATCACTCATCGTTCCCTAAAACTTTCTTATTTTTAGCTAATTCTTTCATTTTCCCCATCTCTCTCTGTCTTTGCTTTGTCTTGTGTCATGTATGTACATGATGTGGTGATTTTTAAACATTGACTTTTAAGTCCAGAAATTCCACATATGCTTATTATGAAGCCTAGCACTTTCTTGTCTCTAGTTCTCCTTTTTTTTCTGCCCTTTAGAGGCAATTACTTTCAGTGCTTACAGTTGCTTCTTTGAGCAGTTCCCTTCATACCTCCGGATAATGTGCTTATCCAGTAGCTTCTCCATTTGGAGGGATGTGAGGGTTCTCTGATTTCTCCTTTCACCACTTCTCTGTGCAGAGGCATGCTTCCCATCCTCCTCTCCACCTTCAGCTTCCCCCAGAGCTGGATCATTTTGATCAGTCAATATTCAGTATTTGCATTTTTATGACTATATAAAATGCTATTTATAGCAGAGCCATATATGTATATGATGATACATTTTCCCTTTGGCACAATACTTGCTTTCTCTGGAATTAGTAATTTTTTTCTAAATTGTTTTCACTTTCTATATAGCTATTATTTTGGTAGATCCTGGGGATTAAATCCACAGGTGCTCTAGTATGGAGTTATATCCAAAGTCCTTTAAATTTTTTATTTCCAGACAGGGCTTTTCTAAGTTGTCCAGTCTGGCCTCAAACTTGTGATCCTTCTCCCCCAGACTCCCAAGTCATTGGGATTACAAGCATGCACCATGGTGTTCAGTCTATATAGTTTTTACTACTCTATGCTCAACCTCTCCCTGTTATTGTTCCTCTAATGTTAGGGCATGGCAAATATTCTATAAATTCCATCTGTGTGGAGATCTCTCTTCTAGAGCTTTTTTCCTTGCCCCAATATGAAGGATGTTCCCTAGATACCTGCACTCCTGTCATACTGTGGTCCCCTTTGACTGTCAGCTTGGGGTTTACTTTGCCTCTTTCTATTTCTTAGAGCTTCTGTTTTTAAATTTCTTCTTTTATTCTCATTTTGCTGGAGTATATCCTCTAGTAACTTCCTAAAGAAAGGATAAATTGAAACAAAATTTTCCGAAAAGGGACTTTATTCATTATTACTCAAATGACAGGTTGGTTATGAATTTCTTGGTGGGAAATAATTTCCCTTTCAAATTGTGAAATTATTACTTCATTATTATTTCACTTCTGGTGCTGCTGATGTGAACCCTGAAAACATTCCAGTTCTTGATTCTTTGTTAAGAATATTTTATTTTTGGTTTCTAGAAATTTTGTGACCTTCTCTTCATCCAGTCTTCTAAATTTTTTAAAAGACAGTGTGCAAATATGTAACAAAAAATTCCACCATTATGTACAACTATTATGTACCAATAAATTTAAAAAAAAAATACAAATTGTGCCTTTCAACTTTAGGAAACTATTTTCTTTCTCTTTGTTCTTTTCTCTCTCTCTCTCTCTCTCTCTCTCTCTAATTCTGATCATTTAGATATTGAATTTCTTTCAGTTTTCTTATCTATTTTCTACTGTGTTGGAACCCTTTAGTTTCAGCTTTATTTCTAGAGGAAATAAGGGGCATGCACCATGGTGCATGGTGCAAAGTTGAGTAGAAACTCAACTTTGCCTCCCTACCCTCCTAATAAGAATATTCTTAGAATATCTGGGGTCATATTTTCAATTTTTAAGAGCTTTCTTATTTTTTGAGTTGGGTTTTTGTTTCGTGGAATGGATGTCTACCTTTGTTTCTTTGAGGACACACAGGATATGGTTGTGAAGGCTTTATCGCCTAGCAAGTCCTTTTCCATACAGGTTGTGTTTGTCTATTTGCTCAGGCCTGAGCCATTCATGTTAGAAGATTTGCTCAGCAGTCTGATGACCTTTAGCTTCAGGTTTCTGTTGAAAAGATGGAGCACTGAAAAGCTAAAATGGATGAAAGCTCTGCTTGTTGTCTTCCTTGAAAAGTGATCTGTCTGGGCCAGGTTTTGGAAACTGTCCTCCTTCCTTCCTACCATGTCTTCCGACCTTTTCACTTGACCTGGTGGGATTCTCTCTAGAAGAATGTTAGTCAAGTTTCTGTCATGGTGACCAAAATACCCGACAAGAACAACTTAGAGGAGAAAGGTTTTATTTTGGCTCATGGTTTCAGAGACTCATCCCATGATCAACCAGCTCTGAGGAGAAATATGGTGGAAAGGTTCGATTGAGGAAAAGCTACTCAGCTCATGGCATTCAGAAAACAGAGAGAAAGAGAGAGGAGAGGGAGGATGAGAGAGAGAAAGCGGCAGGGACAGAAATAGTCCAGGCCAGGCCCCCAGTGACTGACCTTCTCTAGCCTACAGTTGCCACCCAGTGGTCCATTCAGATTGTTAGTCCATCAAATGGATTAATCCACTGATGAAGTTATACCCCTAATCACTGCCTAAAAGCCCCGCCTCTTAACCTTGCTGTATTGGGGATCATCAGCTTTTGGAAGGACATTTCTACATCTAAACCACACAGCAGAGTTCTTTCTTCCTGCCTGTGTGCTTACTGCCCTCCTTGGAACCAAGTGGAAAGAATCCTGGAGGGCCTCATTATTCAGTACATACATATTTACGTGTGCTTCCTGCTTTCAGCACCCTGTGTATGGAGAGGTCCAGCCCAGGGATGCCACATTTTACTCTGCAAGGAGGAAACCTCCAGGCTGTCACCATTTGGGTGGTACAGTCACCTGGCTCAGGGAAAGTATTTGGGATCCACCTGTTATTTAGAATACAACCCCGTTTTCATTCTTACTTTTGCCTCTGCCTCCAGAGGTCAATTATGCTGCCCACTCCTGAATTCTTAGGAATCCTTATTGCTTTTCCATTGATGTCTTAGGATTCAGCATTCCTGGGTCCCTTATGCCAGGTACCACTCTACATTCTACTTTCCACCCAATTAATTGCTACAGATATTGTCTTTTATCTCTTCTTACTCTTATGAGTTTATTTATTTTACAAAAGTGTACTCCTGTTACTTTGATGTAGTTAAATGAAGGACTGGCATATATGTATTTATTCGATCATTCTTCTAAACTGAAGTCTATATATTTCTCCTTGAGGAAAATCTTAATCATTCAATGCTTTTAATCAGAATTTTACATATTTATTTTGCTTTGGAGAGAGGGGAAAAGGGGGAAGCATGTTATTATGACAAATTAATCCACTAGTCTATGTGTTTGGAAGTCAGTAGCAATTCAACCCCATTTTCTGTTTAAAAAGAAGTGATGTTCAGAAAATGATCCTGAATCAATCTAAGAATCCGTGGGACAGTGGGGTAAATTCAGTTGTGTTCAGTCCTTAGGTTGAAAGGGAGCATATTACAAAACATCTTTGGCAAAGTCAGAGTTCTTAAAGATTTTCTGTGCCATTCACATCCTTTCTCTTCAGCTCAAATCAAAGAGAGAAACAAGGAAGGCAGGATAGGTGAAATAAAAGGAATGGATCACTCCCTCTCCTTCCCACCCAAAGACAATCAGAGTTAACAGCTTGCTATATTCTCTTTCTGTACTTTATTATAAACAGTTTTTTCAAAGATATTCTTGACCAACAATTGTCTTAGTAAATAAGGTGTCAGAGAGAACCACCCACGGTCCTCTCTTTATACTTCAGTTTCTGCAGCATGAAGGCAGTTGACTTGGGAATCCCACATCTTAACTTTATAATGTCAATATTATGTCTTTTTGGTCTGGCTATTTTGTGGTATTCTCTCCTGATCATCCTCTCCTTTGTTCCCTCTATCCCTGATCCATACACCCATACAGATGCATGTACACACAGACACAATGGGTCAGAGCAGGTCATGAAGAAAAATAGTGCTATCCAGAAGGAGGGGCAGCCACACTTTTGCAATGGATACAACCATCTCTATTCATAAAAAGGATTTTCTCTTAGGCTCAGCAAGAAGCAGAAAGGTTTTTCTCCCTCTGTCCAACTAGGGTGTGTGTGTGTGTGTGTGTGTGTGTGTGTGTGTGAGAGAGAGAGAGAGAGAGAGAGAGAGAGAGAGAGAGAGAGAGAGAGAGATTAAAGAACAAATGCATTGTGGGAAGCTCATCCTGGCTGAACCGGGAGCAGGCAGCTGCAGGGCTGCGATAGGAGCTTGGAATGCTTCATGGTGCCAAGACTGTCAGAAACTGCTCCTGGGGTCTGAAAGATGACAGCAGGATTCAGCATTCCTCTGACAACCACTCAGAAAATAGAATGTGAAGAAATAGGAGGAAGGGAAGATGTGCAGGCAAGCCATTATCACAAGCCCTGCTTCCCCATGCCTAGGAAATGCTGGCCTCGTAAAGGGCACAGGTGAGGGGATTTGGACAGGTGGTAACAGTGTTGCTGCCAAGACACGTGACCTGCTCTTCCAACAGAGTGGATTTTCTTAGGTTAAGTAGTTGGGGGGATTGCTCCCTCACTGATGTAGGCTGTGCTCATCCTGGATTCATGTTTCTGTTTTCCCAAGTCATCACTTGCTTGACTGTCTAGGTCATGGGTCAGCAGTCGTTCTCTTGTGCAGGTCTAGATAGTAAACACTTTAGGATTGGTGGCACATATGGTCTCTGTCACAACCACTCCATTCTGCTGTTGCAGTGTGAAAGCAGCCTGGAAATACATATTAAGTGAGTGTGGCTGAATCCCAGTGTAACTTTATTTATGGACACTAAAAATTGACTTTAAGATAATTTTGACATGTCAAGAAATATTATTTTGAATTTTCCCAACCATTTTGAAATGTGGAAGCCGTTCTTAGATTATAAGTTATACAAAAACAGACCACAGGCAGCCTTTGGCCCAGGGGCCATAATTCCCAAACCTCAATCTACATTCCAATCACAGGACTGTAGAGGGAGAAGAGATTCCTGGCCCCTCCTTTCATCCTTCCTCTTCCTTTCTCTTCTGCCTTCCACTGTGCTTATTTGAAAATGAGAACTCAAAGCAGGGAAGTAAAGCATTTCTTATTTAATGCATTAGCAGCATATCAGTATAAAACCCCCCAGATCTCAAAGAAAAGTCTTTATAGCTCAGGGCAACTGGTCTGTTTGTGTTAGTCCAATGGGCAGGCCAGCTATGGTACATGATCTCTTTGGGGTTGAACTGCATCTGAAACTTGCTTTGTTATTATCTTCTATGATTATTACTGTTATTATGATTATATTCTATGATTCTTTAACACATGATTTGTTTATTCATCAGTTACTGTGCTTAACAGGGTATGGATATAAATGAGGTCCACCCCTCTTTCCAGGCGCTTACTTCTTCAGGGCACCATTTTGAATAATCCAAACTTATATAATTGTATATAAGTAATATACAATTACTGGTAACATACAAGAAATTAAAGAACAAATGCATTGTGGGTAACTCATTTTATACAATATAATTGTAATCATCTGTTTTTGAATTCTGCTTTTGAAACAAGAAAACAAAGGGAATAAAAAGAAAATGACTAAATCAACTTTCCTACTGTGCTTCAGGTATAGATATAATCAGACTATTATTTTCAATGAGCACACAAGAGATTTTGCTTCTGAATGAATATGATTCCTAACAAGTGATACTTTGAGTCCTCTAGTTTCAGACATTTCTAGAAGTCTGTTTATTATCTGTGTTACTTTCTTCTATGAAGCTCCGTGGTTAAGTCTTTATTCTTTGTGGTAGGATTTTTGCTTTTGGAAATGATAACCTTCCCTATGCAGACATATTTTGTAAACTAGATGAGGAATTCTGCTGGATGATAATGTTTTAGTCAAAAACTTTGTGAAAAGCACATTGTACACAGATGATTTGTCATGGCAAAGATCACAACCGTTGGGTTGAGATATAATTAGCAAGAACACAAATTTAGGAGTAAGGCAGTCATAAATGTAGATCCCACCTCTGTCATGCATTGAATATGTAATGTTAGAGAAGACACTTTTCTTTTTCGAGCCTCAGTTTTCCTGTCTACAAAGTGGAACTGTGAATACTTTTCTTGCACCATAGTTGTGAGGATCAGAGATGATGTATATAAAATACTCTGAGTATGCGAGGTATTCAATGTTCCTTAGATACTCTTATCTGGGTAGTTCAATGCAAGGAACAGTTTATATCAGTCAGAAATTTTTTTCTTCAAATTAGGCCTTTTGGGATAAACTCTTGGATCAATGTTAAATAAATGAATCAAGATATTTAAATTCCTGTTTTCTAAGTATGTGACTTCTTAGGTTTGGGAAATGTTGAAATTTTCTACAGAAAAATTTGGCACTTCACTTCTGAATCATACTAGAAACATCATGTTTGAACACTAGTTACTGTTTTTTAATTTTTTTTAAAGAGTCTTATTTGTCCAAGTTCCCTTGAATGATCAACTAAATGTCATATTATTCCTACTTCTGCAAATCTTCTAAATTTCTCACCCTAGTCATAACAACCTCTTAATGCTCAAGTTTATTTAGGAAGTGTTCTAAATATGCTATTATTGAATTTTTATTGAATAAAAAATGTTTTTCCATATGAAATATAGATTCATTATGAAACATCTTGAAAACACAGAAAGGTAGGTCTAAAAAAATTCTCTTAGAGCACATGTGAGTAGCCACAGTTAAATCATTGCTCCCATTTTATTATACTTCATTCAAGATTTTTTTTTGGCCAATTCTACTATCTCTCCCTGCACCTGTGATGACATGATGGATATTTGAATGTCTAGATATACATGTATGCAAAACGAGCTGAAAATACTAAAAGCTGTGTAGGAGTGCTGAGAAGTACTCTATAATCTCATCGTGCCCAAGTAATTTTCTTAACATTTAAAAAAAATTATTGGTGCATTATAATTTTAAACAACAGTGGTATTCATTGTGCCATATTCATACATGCACATAACATCATTTAGATTGCAGTTTTAGAGTACTGAGTTCCTACTACATATTCTGATATTTGAGTATTGTTATCACAGATACACCCACCAGAATAAGTGATTTGGGAAAGAATTGGTGATAGATATTTTCTTTCAGGGAGTAGTGGTATGTTGGCCTTTTCCATTGAGAAAGAGATCACTGCCAATGACACAGATGATTTCATAGGGACTTGAAAGACAGGTTCCTGAGCATGAAAGTAGACACTGTGTTTCTGTCAGGAGCTTAGTTTTTTTCTTTTTTTTTTACTTTTAATTTTTTAGAGCAGTTTTAGACTGATAGCAAAATAGAGCAGAAAATATAGAGTTCCCATGTGCCCCACCCTCACCACTATCCACATCCTCAACAAGAATGGTACATTTACTACGAATGAACCAACACTAACACTGGCATGTCATTATCACCCAAGGTTCATAGTTTACATCAGGGCCCATTCTTAGAATTGCACATTTATGGGTTTTGACTAGTGGATAATGACTGGTACCCACCATTATGTTATCACTGCCCTAAAAGTCCTCTGCAGTCTGTTTTTTCATCCCCCTATCTGAGCCCCAGCAAATACAGATCTCTTTATTGGCTCCATCGTAGGGCCTTTCCAAGAATGTCAGAGTATTTTTTTTTTTTTGAGATTGGTTTCTTTCATTTAATTCTTCTCTGTGTCTTTCCATGGCTTTATAGCTCATTTATTTTTATTCATGAATATTGCATTGTATGAGTATACCAGTTTATTTATTCATTCACCTACTAAGAACAACTTGGTTGCTTCCCACTTTTGAATTGCTATAAATAAAGCCTCTATAGAGATGTGTGTGTGGGTGGGTGGGGCCTTGTGTATAATATAAGTTTCCCACTCCTTAGAGTAAATACTGAGGAGTAGATTGCTGGATCACATGGTAGAAGTATGTTTAGTTTTGTAGGAAATTGCCAAACTGTCTTCCAAAGAGACTGTCAGTTTTGCATTCCTACCAGCAATGAATGAAAGTTTCTCTCCCACCCTCAACGATTTTTGCCAGCCTTTGGTGCTGTCAAGGTCTTGGATTTTGGCCAGTCTAATAATGTATTGGTGTCTTGTTGTTTTAATTTGCACTTTCTCAGTGACTTATGATGTAAAGCATCTTTTAATGTTTATTTGCCATTTCTACATCTTCTTTGGTGAAGTGTCTGTTCTGGTCTTTTGCTCATTTTTAAATTGGATTGTTCTTTTTCTTTTTTTTTTTAAAGAGAGAGAGAGAGATGAGAGAGAGAGAGAATTTTTTTTTTAATATTTATTTTTTAGTTTTCGGCAAACACAACATCTTTGTTTGTATGTGGTGCTGAAGATCGAACCCGGGCCACACACATGCCAGGCGAGCGCGCTACCACTTGAGCCACATCCCCAGCCCCTGTTCGTTTTCTTATTGTTGAATTTTAAGTGCTATTACTATATATTTTTTTTGCTTTTTCAGTTCTGCTTTTTTTATTAGTTGCTCATGACAATACAATGATCTTGACATATCATACATTTGATTCAAATGGGGTATGAATTCTCATTTTTCTAAGTGTACAGATTGCAGGATCACATTGGTTATACAACCACGTATATACATACAGCAATACTAGTGTCTGTTGTATTCTGCTGCCCTTCCTATCCCCCCCCTCCCTTCCCCTTCCTTCCTATCACCTCTCTCTACCCAATCTACTGTGACACATTTCTCTCTCTCTCTCTCTCTCTCTCTCTCTCTCTCTCTCTCATTGCTATATTTTGGACTCAGTTTTTTTAATCAGATGTATCTTTTGAAAGTATTCATTTTTTTAAGACTACAGCTTGTCTTCTGATTTCCTTGACACTGTCTTTATAGAGCAAAGAGCAAAGATTTTTTTTTTAATTTTAATAAGGCCCAGCTTATCAATTATTTCTCTCATGGAGTATACATTTTGTATTGTATTTAAAAAGATGTCACCACCCACATTGCTACCTACATTTGTTCTATCTTATTTTTTAAGATTTTGAAGGTTTGATGTTCTAGTTTAAGCCTATGATCTGTTTTGAGTTATTATTTGTGAAGGATATAAGGTCTGTGCTTAGATTTACTTATTTATTTATTTTTGCATGTGTATGCCCAGTTGTTCCATCACCATTTGCTAAAAGACTCTCTTTTCTTCTTTGAATTGCCTTTTATCCTTTGTCAAATTTCAGCTAATTGTATTTATGTGAGATACATTTCTGTGGTCTGTTCTGTACCATTGATCTAATTGTCTATTCTATTACCAATACCACATTGTTTATTGTTGATTATAGTAAGCCTTGAAATTGTTTAGTGTCAATCTCCAACTTTGTCCTTCTCTTTCAGTATTGGGTTGACTGGGTCCTTTGCCCATTCCTATAAAATTTAAAATCAGTTTAGTATAAAAAAACTTGCTGGGATTTTGATTGAGATTGCATTGAATCTATGAATCAATTGGGAAGAACTGACATCTTGAGAATATTGAGTCTTCCTGTTCATGAACATAAAATACCTTTCCTTTTATTTAGTTTTTCTTTGATTTCTTTCCTTGGGGTTTTATAGTTTTATACCCAAGTACTTTAATTTTGGGGGGGTGTTAAAATACACTCTTCTTTTTAAAATTTCGAATTATACTTGTTCATTACAGGTATATAGGAAAGCAACCAAATATTCTTCAGTTTCTTACCATTAAGTGTATTATTATTAGCTGTAAATTTTTGTAGATGTTTGTTTGCAAGTTGAGGAAGTATCACTCTAATCCTAATTTACTGAGAGTGTCGTTTTTTTTTTTTTTAAATCTGGAATGGGTGTTGGACTTTATATATGCTTTTTCTGCATTACTATGGTTTTGCTGTAGTTCATCTCTGCAGTGTTCATGTGCTGGAAGCTTGGTCCCCAGTGTGGAAGAGTTAAGAGGTGATGGGGGAAAGTGCTGAGGAGTGATATTGGCCAAGTTATATACTTATATTTTGTGCATGTATGAATATGTAGCAACAAATCCCACCATTATGTACAACTATAATGCACCAGTAAAAATGTGAAAAAAAAGAGGTGATGGGCCCCTTAAGAGGTGGGTCCCGGTGGGAAGTCCCTGCATCATTGAGAACAATTCCCTTGGAAGAGATTAAGGTAGTTCTCTTGGGAACCTGTGTTAGGTTTTGTAAGAGGGCTGTTATCTGAGTGAGTCTGGCCTCACCCTTTACTTTTTTTTCTTAGTACCGAGGATTAAACTCAGGGCACTTGACCATTGAGCCACATCCCTAGCCCTATTTTGTATTTTATTTAGAGACAAGGTCTCACTGAGTTAATTAGTACCTCGCTTTTGTTGAGGCTGGCTTTGAACTCTGGATCCTTCTGCCTGGGATTACAGGTGTGGGCCATTGCACCTGGCTCACCCTTCACTCTTCATTTCTGTTTTGCCTTATGATTTCTTCATGTGCTCCCCGTATTTTCCATTCATCATTAGGCCTTCACCAGAGACTGAACCAATGGGGCAACCTAGTCTTGGACTTTCTGATTCCAAAACTGTGAGCTAAATAAAGCTTTTTTCTTCATAAGCACCCAGATTCAAGCATTTGTTATAGTAATGGCAAATGGACTAATACATGCATATATTGATGTGATTATATGATTCTTTTTAACCTGTTGAGGTGATGGAATACATTAGTTTGTGTGATAGGTTATGTTACTGATTTTAATATATAAAAAGAGATTTAAAGCACAATCAAGTGTGCTTTACCCCATGCATACCTGGAATAAATTCCACTGGGTTATAGTGTGAAACTATGTATTGTATTTGGTTTACTAATATTTTGTTGACAATTTTTGTATCTGTTCATGAGATATACTAGCCTGTAACTTTCTTTCTTTCTTTTTTTTAAAATAACATTGTTGTCTGGTTTTCATATTGGTATCTCATTAGAATGAGTCTAAAATATTTCCTCTGCTTCTGTTTTCTGGGAGTGTTCCTAGAGAATTGATGTAATTTCTTCCTTACGTGTTTGGTAGAGTTAACCCATTTGGGTAATAGCTCAAATTTAGTAGTAGACAAACAAAAGAGATGTTTGGAATAGTAATTCTTTCAGCACAATTTCCCAACCTCATGTTTGGTTCTTTTATTTTTAGTAAGTATGTGTAAAAGAAAAAAAATATTATTTATTTAGATAGTTTCATTAAAAGATAAATTTTTAAAGCATAGTTTAGGATTAACAGTTAAATTGACAGAAAAATGTAGACATTTCCCATATACTCTCTCCCCCTTCACATGTATAATCTCCTCCATTGTCAAAGAGGGGTGCATTTGTTTCAGCTGATAAGCCTGCATGATAATTGCCCCAGTCTGACATTTACATTGGGATTCACTCTTGGTATTTTATATTCTATGGCTTTTATCAGATGTTTAATGACATGTGTCCCCCACTATAGTATTATATGGAACATTTTCACTGCCCTAACTTCTGTGTACTCCTTCTGTTCATTTTCTTTTCCCCATTCCAAGACCTGGCAAGACTGATCTTTTCACTGTTTCCATCATTTTGCCTTTTCCATATCATATATCATATAGTTGGTATTACATAGTGTAGCCCTTTTGGATTCACCTCCTTCATTTAGTGTCATGTGGCTGAAGCTTCTCCATGTCTCTTCATAGCTTGACAGCTCATTTCCTTTTAGCACCGAAGAACCACTTATTTTTAATGAAGTCATCAGAAATTGCAAGAGATTCCATCTGAAAGTAGGATAGAGGATATGGCTCAGGAAAAAAAAAATCCTGATAGTGAGAAATTGCATTTGGATGCTCTGCAGGACTAAGCTTTCAAGAACCTTCTTACCACCTTACCCATCTGCATTCCTAAGTTCTAGAAGTATTTTCCCTGAATAACCCATTTTGGAGTCATAATTTATGATCACTTATCAGTCAGTGTGGTTTTAAAAATGTTTCTCAAGGAGGGTCTACATATGGAAGGCTTTCTGAAATTACATATATGAGGATTGATTTCTTTTGTTGTTTTCACACATAAAAGAAAAAAAGTCATATTCTTAAGGCACAACTATTTCTATTCAAGTTTATATATTTTCTTTATTACTAATTAGCCTTTAGTGTTAGACAGTTATGCCTTTTCTTTATTATTAATGAGCCATTAGTGTTCAATAGTAACATTTCTGAGAACAATGACTTTTTTGGGTCTTCGGTTGCTCATGAGATTATTCTTTCTTCATATTTCTAAAAAAGTGGAAATGATGGGACAAGTGTTTCTTTCAACTACTTTTGTCTGGAAGACAATGAATCCTCTTAATGTACATGTTTAAAAAAATGGGAAAATTTCCTTCAATTCCAACTACTTTTGTCTCTATTCCAGTTCCGATTATTACTAGAATTGTTCTTTATCTTAGGTTATAAACTTGTTTTACTCAAATTGATCAGTTTCAACAATTTAAAATTTTTCCACGTTTTAGCACAGTTTCTCAAGCTTGTCCTTCAAAACCCAAATTTAATTTTCATAGCATGGCATCAATCTATCTTTATTATTATCATTATACACTGTGGAATGCTAACTGTTGAAAAATTTTTTTCAGTCTTATTCCTTTATATTCACACCTCATTTTTGTTCTCCTTGTGGCTCTTTGTTTCTTTTTCATGGAAATTCTACTTTTGCATTGTATTCATTTCTAGATCTTGCATTCTACCCTCCCACCCCCGCTGCCATCCTAGAATTACTAATATAATGGGATTGAAAATTAAATTTCAGTTACTTCTCAGCATGCAAAAAGTTGTTGCTTATTTGTTTTCTGTAGCAGATCTAATCCCTGTCATGGAGCACTACCTCCATGGGTACAATGGATCGGGTGGAGGATGTATAGCAAACATGAATGCTGTTAATGAACATTTCAATCAGTTTAGCCAAGTTTTTTTTGGATGACTCACTCTCTTTGGCGTAATGCTCAGTCTTTTAGATTCTTCTCATGCCCTACCTAGCATGTCTTTGAGACTTGGGCAACAGGGGATTTTGGATCCACAAGATGTACTCTGAATCTTCACTGGTCTCCATTGTACATGGGTAAGTCTGGTCTGATTCAACCTGGACTTGTGTCTAGCCCTAATGATAGGCCTTCCCTGGCCCTCTTGGGCATGATATGCTGGTGTCTACAGTAACATTTTGGTCATCTGTCTCTAGTTTGATGTTCCTCTTTGTGCTGACTGAACATCTCTGCTGACCAATGTGATTCTGCAACCTGTACACTCAGAAAAATGAGAAATTATATCCCATCTGATTCAAATGTAAGATATGTCAAGATCATTGTACTGTCATGTGTAACTAATTAAAACAAATAAAAAATGATGAGATTGGATAAAAAGGAATTTCATACACTGTTGGTGGGAATGTGAATTAGTATAGCTACTGCGGACAACAGTATGGTGGTTCCCCCCAAATTAAAAGTATACCTACCATATGATCATCAGTAGGAGAAACTGGAAAGTTAAGGGTAGGAGAGAGGCTGGGAGGTAGACACATTCGACCATTAAGAAACAAATACCAGTTAGAGAAGATGCTTTAAACACAGTGCCTGAATTACATCAAGACCATGTCTCTTTCAGAGAAATTGTCTGTTATGTCCTAAACAACTGAACAACAGCTTTTACTATCACCAGCCTTATGGCTGAGATAAAACAACTGAGCTGTAAAAAAATAATTACTCACTATATGATGGTTAAGTCTCAGAAATCAAGACAAAGTCTCACTAATAAATTGCAGTCTCTGAGGAAGTCTAGAAGTTGGGGAGATTTTTGTTCCCTGTTCAAGATCCTTCTGTGTTCTGGTTCTTTACTCCCCAGACACTTGAGCCACTGGAGTAAAAAGCACTATGGGAATGTATTGAAGAAAATAAAAGAATTTGTCAGGATCTAATTTAAGATCCTGAATTACACTGCAATTTTACAACGTGTGGATCACATCAGCCCCAGGGATACCACCCATCTGAGCCATCCAACCGTCTCCACTGGTTTCACAACCAAAACTCTCAACCTTTAGGAAAATCATCATTTTTAAATTATTTTCCACAGAACATTGGCATCTCTTAGGATGTCAAATGGCCCACAGCCAGTGACCAAATATATTTGAGAACTGACCACAAAAAAAGGATATTTCATAAATAGTTTCAGATATATCTTTAAATGTCATAAATATTATTGGCATGTGGCTTCTCACCCATAGAATTTTCTCTCTTGGGAAAGGATAGCCAGAAATTATTTAGAAAAAAACTAGACATTAATTAACAGTCATTCTTTGTCAAGAGCAAAAAAAAAATTGAAATTAAAATCAAAAGAAAAATGACTTTTACTAATCAAATGCAACATATGAGTGAGATCTGAACTCATGTAAGTTTTCGGATGGAACTTATAGTTTTCCCATAATGGGCAGGGTACTCTGCCTATGATAAGGAAAAGCTCAAGTTGCCTACAGAGGAAGTGGAGAAGTTCTAGGACAAAAGAATGGTGCATATGAGAAGAGTAAGCACAGGAGCAGATATGCAGATCTGGTCTACTGACCAGGGCAAAATCCCAGAGGGGCTAAGCATATCACAGCCAACTAAGTTGAGAGACTCCAGAATAGTTGAACTTTCCCCCTCACACTCTTAGACACAAACTGGAAGATTTTATGACTTTATTTGAAAGTCTGGCATTTAGCTAGTCATCAAAACAACATGACAGGTTAGACATATGAAGAAAGTTGGTTAGAGACATGTACCTGAGTCCCTATGCCCCAAGACTGGTTCAAGGCACACAGAAGTTTCCATGTGACTTAGGGAGAAATCACACTGGTCATGCGATTTTACAATAGCCATTCTAACTAGGGGTAAAATGATAATCTCATTGTGGTTTGATTTGCATTTCCCTGATTATGAATGAGTCTTTTTTATATACTTTTTTGGTCATTTGTATTTCTTCTTTGGAGAAATGTGTAAGAGTGAACTGAACCTACATAAATATTTTCTTTTTTGTGGGGGTAAACCTAGTCTGGCATTAAGTGGTTCATATGAATGACAGCTGTGTCCCCAAAGTCCTCCAAGACTCAAACTCATCTAGTTACCACTCAACCCTTCCTATATATGACCTGCATTTTTTAGTCTTCAGCAAATTTTCATTCTAAATTGCAGTAAGAAAGGAGGAAGGAATAAAAAGGGCGTGTCCAGGGTGTTTGATGGCTGTCCCTTCAAGGGGGGTGGTCCCAGAAGCTGCCACGGGACATGCCCCCTGACATGTTGTTGGCCGGAATATAGTCACATGGCCACTCCAAGCTACAAGGAAGTCATGTATCCAGGCAAAATTTCTTTTTATGGAAGAGGGGAGAACTAGTTTGGCGGTCATATCCATTTTGGGGTAACTAAAAGCAAGAAGTTAATTTTTTTGCATACCTTACAATCTACTGTGAAACTAGACCCACATTTTTTTTTTTTTAAATAAAGGCAGCACCCCTGAGGCATGTTTCTGACTTAACTGGTTTTGGAAGGAATTTCTTATTTGGATATGAGTCTTATTTGTATGCTCTTAAAAACTATATTAGTATTATTAAAGTTATATTAACATTACTATTTTAGTTGTGCTCTTTTCTGAACTGTTTTATTTTTTCACTTGACATGTGACGTTATTCTGTTTTCAAGATAGAAAAATTCTAAAATCAATTTTGCAAACCTTTCACAGAATAACAGTAATAACACTCCCACAGAAAATGGACTCCTAAAATATTTAGGTCTGAAATAATAATCTTGGAGTGTGCCCAATTCAGAGCAAGGAATGGTTGACCTAGAGGAATTCAGGGCATGTATCTGGGTTGGTGGCTATTGTTGCTGTCTCCCACAGCTCTGCTAAGAAGCTCTGTTACACAAAGGGACATCTTGAATGGGCAATAGAGCTCTGCAACCTAAGTTGGGACTCTTCCCCCATTTTTTTTATTGCTTCTAAACTAACAGTAGGACCAAATTTTCCTAAGATAAAAATTCCACTATCTAACTGCTTCCATTTGCACCCATAGTACAGCCTGATCAGAATAAATTGTTCCTCATTCATTTGACAGAATTTTGAGGGCCCATTGTGTGCTAGAAACTGTCTTGGAATTTGGAAGACAACAGTGAGGCAGCATGCCAGTCCTTTGCCATTTCTCTTGCTGACCCATTTTCTAATGTTCTCCTCCAATGCTGCAAATTACATTTCTCAAGATTCTTTGCCAACGGTTCCTGGTTAGGTTTAACTAATGCGAGGAAGTCCATGGTGGGAGGAGTGGAGAAGCCTGAGTATTTCTTATCTATCCCTGGGCCTTAAATGGTATGTCCATCAGTGGCTGTGTCTTCTCAGTGGTTTCAAATATATTAGAAAACATAATTTCATGGTTCCAGGCATTCCCTCCATGATTTCACTTTCCTCTCTGTGGCCCCAGGTTCAAGTCTCTAGTAACAGCAGTTTCTCTTTATCTCTCCAGACTCAGCGATAGGCTTCTCTTTCTCATCATTTGCTATCTGATTTTTGTGAGTATCTTTGTGTGTGTGTCTGTGTGTGTGTGTGTGTGTGTGTGTGTGTGTGTGAGTGTGTTTACCTGGAAGCTTTCTTTGTTCTTTTTTATTGGCTCTTTTTAATTATGTATGACTGCAGAATCCATTTTGATATAATTATACAAGCGTGGAATATATCTTCTTTTATTTAGAGTCCCATTCTTATGGTTTAATACCTTTGTTAATAGTTCCCATTATTAAATGTTGCCTGTTGCACGGAGGCTTTGACAAGCTGTAACAGGACAATGACAAGTAGACCTTTCAGTACATCTCTCTTCTGTTGATAGCTATTTTATCTGAGACAGTTTCAGGTGGAGATAAGTTGTTTGACCTTTCAAAATTAGATGACTGTAAGGCTTCACCAGTCAATTGTGAATTGGATGCTACCTGATTTAAGTCATGAGATTGCTTGTGTACATCATTATGTGATCAAAGTGAACATGTTTAACATGGAATCATATTCTGGAAGTTCAAGAAGATAAAAGTAATATGTATGATCAGGTGACTCAAATTTGGTGGGGGGGGCATCTATTTCTGCAGCTTTGCTCCCCATCTTTCAAGCGTCTCCTATGCCTCCTGGAGACTTTACCTATGACTACTTTTTTTTATAAATTTTTATTGTTGGCTGTTCAAAACATTACATAGTTCTTGACATATTGTATTTCACACTTTGATTCAAGTGGGTTATGAACTGATGGAGAAGAAACAAACTTGGATCTGATAAATGATGGATTTCCATGATCAGCTGGCAATAGATGGAAGTAAACCGCCTTGGTTGTACAGTTCCTTAAAGGAGTGATGAAGAGAATCCTCCAAGTGAGAATTTCTGGCAAAAGATCTAGCGAGGTACTTCATAAGAAAAGAGATGTGGCTGTAAGTATGCATCTTCACTGATGTATGGTAGTAGCTTAATGTTTGCCTGGCAAGAGATTGGAAATGGCTTTGACTGGAAGACTGGTAGCAAGCAAGTATCCAGAAGTAAGTGGGTGGACTTCATGGAAAGAGCACCAAGTTTAATGTATTGACCTCATGAATATGGTTACCAAAGGGAACTCACTGAAGTGGAGATCCTCAATAATCAGGAGAACAAGGGAGTGTATTCTTTGGATACCAGTCAGTCTCTTCCTGAATTACCTCAAACTTGCTCAGTGGTCTCATGGACAGAGTGATCAAAACAGTGATCACTAAATGCATGATTCTTCACCAAGGCTGCTTTGGCTACTGCCCTCAGTGCCCGAATTGCCTTCTGTAGGATCAGTGCTGTGCGATATGATATCAGGTTGATTGCACTGAACTCCTTCATATGAAGAAGGCAGAGATGTGTCCTTTCTGGAAAAAAACATCTATTCTGTAAATTGTTTTGCCTTCCTGCCCCTGAGTTTCTGCCAGATGCTATATTCACCCACAGTATCCCATTTAACTTTGCCACTATCCACAGGATTCATTTTTATGATAGGAGCAGTTGACATCAGATTCAGCACAGATTTCAGTGTCTTACCAAATAACTCTGTTGTCTTACAGATAAAGCATATGATTTAACTGCAATGAAAAAATGGTGTTCTTTCCTCCTTACCAGAATACATAGGTCTTGGAATAAAGAGTGGAAGTGGGAGTAATTCTCACTATTAACTTTAATAACCCACTTACAAAACTTTTTCCAGCCTCTATCAGTAACTGTGGTTTAGAGGTCTCAATTCCCAAAGGAGGGATGCTTTTACCAAGGATTCAGTAATAGTTTTATTGAACTATTGAGAATGCAATAGGGATATTTTAGGATCTCTGTGCCATTGAATCAGCAGCTGAAAAGAGACTCCATATTTTACCAGGAAAAAAAATGAGTTCAATGCGGGCAGGGAGGACTGTATTGGACTGAGGAGAGTCACTAAGGTGTTTCTAATATTACCACATTCAATGGCAAAATTGATAGAAGTCTAGAGCAGCCTTATAAATGCAAGACCACCAAGAACTCAGGTCTCCCAGGAATGAAGTTTTGTTACCCACAAGAAAAAGAACCTTACTTGTATCTCTCTCCCTCTCTCCCCCGCCTTTCACTCACACATACACACACACACACACACACACACACACACACACACCTCCCTCCTCCTCTCACTCACTCATAGAAATATCTATTATTTCATTTTCTTCCTTTCCTTTTCTACTACTATTTTTATAAGAAATGTTGGTGCTGCACTTTGCAGTTCAGTGTTTAGGCTACAGAATATCAGGTGACAGGAGTAAAAGAGGACGTAACACTGGCAGTGTTACAGGACAGAGAGCTGCTGCACAGCTGAGAATCCGCAGAGGTCCTCTCTTCACCAGGTCTTGCAATCACACCAGAACAATGTCAGACGTGTTGCTCAGAGGGGCAATCATGAGTTTATTAGAAGGGAAAAGAGGATAGACACTCTCAAGGGAGAGAGTGGGTCTTCTCAGAGAGATGGACAGTGGGCACCTTCTTCTTTCCAGTATTATTGGGGTCCCAGGGAAGCTTCCAGAGTCCCTCCCAGATCTACCTGACAGCAGGATGACATCAGACATCTAAATCCACATTATGCATGACAACTCTGAGTCACTTTGGCCCATGTCGGGTGGGCGCGGTGGTGCATGCCTGTAATCCCAGTGACTCGGGAGGCTGAGGCAGGAGGATCACAAGTTCAAAGCCAACCTCAACAATTTAGTGAGGCTGATCAGTAACTTGTGTTTGTATTTACATTTCTCCTACAGATAACAGGTTGTTTGCTGAGTAATGTAACATATCCTGTTTTTGCCTCAATTTCCTGTTCCCTTAATTTGTCTATTATCCTTTGAATATTTCTAAGAAAACTTTCTTTGTGATTGCCAGGGTGATGGGGGGGTTGTGACATAGTTTCAGTGATATGAAGGGCCCAGGCCACCTGGGAGGCTGTGACTTGATCTTGAAACAATAATTTTTCTTAAGGATGTCATTAATTATGGCTGGGGGAGGTTTTAACATAATAGCCTCCCATCTTCCAGGTGCTAATCTGTTGGATAAGGCTTCCTTGGTTTTCAGTCACCTGTCTTCCTAATACCTGGAGATGGGGATATGTGGCTCCCCTTTTTGGAAAGATAATGAGGGAGTCTGTAGAAAGGCATGGGTATGCTGCTGTATGAGAGAATGGACAGCCTCTGCTCATTGATGTCAGAGATGATGCCTGTAAATACTATTTCCCAGACTTGTTTGTCACCTGTGTTTTGGTCGGATTTGGCCTTGGGGACCCATTGGTGGTGATTGGAGGGTAATAGAAAGGAAGAAAACAGACTATTTCTCTAGCCTGTCCCCTGCTTTGAGTGGAGAATCCTGTTCCCCCTGCTCCTGGGCTCTGGCAGGACCACCTCCTTTTCAGTTTCCCACCACAGGGATGGTTGTGGTTTACTGCAGATGCTAATATCTGCTTTGCCTCTCCTCTTCCTGTTTGCTCATTCAGCTTTTCCAACAACTTTGAAACTGATTCCCCACTTTAAATTCCCTCCACTGAACTATCTGGCATGGCCTTGAATTTTTTCACAGTTTAACAGGGGAGATCCTGACAGATGGACAATTGCAAAGCAGTGTGATAACTGATAGGAAGATAAATTGTTTTATGAGGGTATAATGGAAGGATGCCTAATTTCTTCTTAGGCATTAAGCAAATGAAATTCAAGAAAGGAGCCTTCCTGGAGGTGGTGGCATCTAAGGTAATTTCTAAAGGGCTGATAAATCATTTCAGATCAGGGGAGGTGAGTTTCGCGGTGCACGAGTTGGCGGGGGATTAGAGTGAAATTCAGAGAAATGTCTGAGACTGGAAGCTTTGCCTTTCACCTTTGTATTGCATATGATTCTCTTTACTTTGCATAAAGCTAAGAAATAATATTCATGGTTTAAAGTTGCCTGGATTGTGTTTCGTCATCAGAAAAATAGATTGAAGTCAAATTCAGCAAATATCTTTTTTTCCGATTCACTTTCTCCCCTTCCCAGGGGAGGTAAACTTGATAACCAAAAAGTGTATATGTTAAGGTCTAGGATGTTTTGATATACATATACATTGGGGAAAGTATTACCACTGTTAAGCTAATTAAAATACCTCATATCATTACCTTTTCTTTTGTATGTGGTGATAACAAATCTATTCTCTTAGCAAATTTTGAGTATACGATACAGTGTTTCTAACAATATTGTGCTGTGCACTGAGTCTCCAGAACTTATTCATTCCATGTAGCTGAACCTTTGTATTATTTGACTAAAATCTGCCCACCCCTTCCCTCTTCCAGCCCCAGAAAACACCATTCTACTCTGATTCTATGAGTTTGGATGTAGATTCTAGGTTTAAGATAGGCTGGATAGCAGTTGTCTTTCTGTCTGGCTTATTTCATGTAACATAATGTCCTCCAGCACTACCCACATGGTTGTGAATGACAGGAATTCCTTCTTTTTTAAGGATGAACAATATTACATTGTGGATACATACCACAGTTTCTTATCCATTCATCCATTCATGGACACTTAGCCTGTTTCTTGACTGTTGTAATTGATGCTGGCATGAATATGGGAGTGCAGATATCTCATAGAGATGTTGATTTTGTTTCTTTGGATATATTCCCAGAGCAGTAATATATGGTAGTTCTATTTTTAACTTTTTGAGAAAACTTCATACTGTTTTCCATAATTGCTGTGCTGTTTTACATTCCTAACCAATAGTGCACAAGTTTTCCCTTTTCATCCTGCCTTTGCCAACATTTATCATCTTTGTTTTTTTGATAAATAGCCATCGAATAGGTGTGAAATGAAGTCTTATTGTTGTTTTGATCTGCATTTCCATGATGACTCATAAGGTATAGAAATTTTTCCATATACCTATTGGATTTTTAAAAATACATTTATTTATTTATTTATTTATTTATTTTTATGTGGTGCTAAGGATCGAACCCAGTGCCTCACACATGCCAGGCAAGAGCTCTACCACTGAGCCACAACCCTAGCCCCACCTATTGGAGTTTTGATAAATGTCTGCTTAAGTATTTTGCCCATGTTTTAATTGGGTTGTTTTCTTGCTATTGAGTTATTTATATGTTTTGGATATTAAATGTTCACCACAAGTATGTTTTGCAAATGTTTTCTCCCATTCTGTAGTAAAGGTTGTCTTCTCACCCTGTTGATTGTTTCCTTTGCTGTGCAGAAGCTTTTGTTTGGTACAAACACATCTGTCTGTTTTTTGCTTTTGTTGTGTAAGTGTTTGGGGTCATACCCCAAGAAATCACTGTTTCAAGCAATACCTAGAAGGTTTTTCTCCATTTTCTTCTAATAGTTTTGCAATTAAAGTCTTACATTTAAGGCTTTAATCCATTTTAAGTTGTTTTTTATATATTATGTAAGATAAGGTTCCATTTTCACTCATCTGCATGTGAATAGTCAATTTTCCTACCACCATTGATTTTTGAGCGTGTTCTTTACTTATTTGGTCTTCTTGATACATTTATTGAAGATCAATTGACCATTGTATCAGACTGATTTTCATTACTATAATGAAATGTTCAAGCTGGGTAACTTTATATAGAAAAGTGGTTAATTTAACTCATAGTTCTGCAGGTTTAAGGGCGGGCATCTTACTGGCAGAATCAGGAGGCAGCTTAGTATCACAGCAAGTGTGTTTCTTCATGTATATATATTTTTCTGGTCTCTCCCCTTCTTCTATTGAATCCATCAGGATTCCATCATGAGGGTTTTACCATAATGACCTTATCTAATCCTAATTCCCTCCCCCAAACTCCACATATAAACACATAGTCAAATGAAGTATCTTACCACATCCATGTATCACATTGGGCTTAAATTTTAATACATGAGCCCTGGGAGGAAACACCCACTATATCCAACCACAGTATTTCTCCCCTGATTCCCAAAGTTCATGTCTTTTAAATAACACAAAATATAATCCTAAAAGTCTCATCCATAATAGTTCCAAAGTTTTAACTTTAATTCAATAATCCAAAGCCCCAGGTCTCATCCAAGACTCAAGGCAAACTCCTAACTGTGAGCCTATTAAAAAAAACAAAAACAAAAACAGATGACATACTTCCAAGATAAAGTGGCAGTACAGTCACAAAACAAACACTCCTATTTCAAAGGGAGAAATAGGTAGGTAGAAAGGAATAATCAATCCAAAGCAAGACTGAAACCCAGCAGGGCAGACATTATGTCCTAAATCTCCAAATCTGGGACCTTGTGCACTCTGTGGCCAGAGTCGGGCCCCCAAGGACTCAGACTGTCCTGCCCATGTGACTCTGTGGGTTGCAGACTGTGCCACACCACCCAGGCTTAGGGAGTGGTGATGCAGGTAATAGAAAAGTGTCCTACCTACCCTCCTCTGTGCACCTTTTCTTATTTTTATGCTCTGCCAAAATGCTATAATCTCTTACCTGGATTCTTTAGCTATTATGAAGGTATTTTCACACATGAATGATGCTCAAATTGATGTTTATGTAAGGTGACAAGTGACAAAATCTCCTATTCTGCCATTTGGATAAATTCACTCTCAGCTTTTGACCTAATTTTTTTTTTTTGCTGGATTTTCTTGAATAATATATTGTTGAAAATTATCAGACACTTAACTGTAGAAGTTCCTCCTTTACAGATAATTGTGATAGTTTTATGGAAATAATATTTTGTGTGTAAAATTGAAGGACATATATTATGATTAACACCCACCTGCCCCACAAAAGATAAACACACACACACACACACAGACACAAACACACACATGTGTAGTGGGCAGTATTCATGAGAAGATCTGTTGTGTTTGAGAAAGGAAACTTATCAGGGTAACTTAGGAGAAATAAAATGAGTTGAGAAAATTTAAGGGAAAATGTACAGTTTATGAGCTCTTATGGAGAAAAAAAGAAGAAGGAAATAGTAGGATGGTTACATTTTTGGAATGACAAGAGTGATGGAGGATGGGAGGATAGTGGTGTTGGACCAAATCAAGAAGAGGTTTGAGGTGAGACTGAGCTGACAATGCTCCATCTTGTTTGCCTGAAACTGCCCTGTCTTCTACTCATAATACTCTAGTGAGAAGAACCTGTCAAAAAGAGCCAGAAGAGGCCCAGTTGTCTGTGGTCCAGGCTAGGTGAAGGGCTGAGGAAGGGCTCAGGAAGAACTGTGCTGCCAGCAGTGGATGACATAACGGTGGACATTTTCAGCTCTGTATAAAAGGACACCTAGAACTCATGGTTATGAATTTTTGGATACTTTGGCATGCTGTATTTCCTGATAAATTTTATCCTGGTTCATGTGAAGAATAAACTTTGATTATCATGGTTATCACTTGCTGGGTATCTATTATTTTCCAGAAACTATAAGCAGAAATTTTATTTACAACATTAAATTATATATTTCCAAATTGCATATGAATTAGGCATTATGATAATTATTTTATAGATGAACAAAATTAGACTGAGAACAATTAATGAATTGCCCAAGGTCAGATAGCAAATAAGTAGCAGAAATAAAATCCAGATCAAACTAATTTCCCAGCCCCTGTTCTTTCAATTATAGTTCAGAACTGATAGCAAAAGGAATCACTCTATTTGTTTAGATTGAGTTATTACCTCCTGGATTTACCTCTGAGACAATAAAATAAGCTATGTAGAAATATGTGGTTAGGAAAGACTGAAGGAAAAATTAAATTAAAATAGCAATCAGAATATTCCATTAGTGTTTTAAAAATGTATGCAAGAATAAAATTAGTACTGACATAAAATTTGATTATATAAAAATTCATATTCTACTTATACAATTTTGGAAATAGCTGCTGATAGAAAATCTATTTGTGTAGAAACATCTGGGGTGATTACCCTGCATATAACCATTCTATGGGTGAGTATTTTTTTTCCTGGGTCTCTGGTCAATTTCTCCAAGGGGCAGAGATACCTCATTTCAAAATATTCTCTTTCTTAAGCATTGGAAACTTGTGCAGAGATCACAGGCTAGTAGAGCTGAATTATATTTATGGTAACCATCTAGAACTCCATGGCTTAGAGATTCCTAAAGGAACTACTATTATACACAATACCAGTTGAGACCATAAAAGCCTAGACTGATCAGGAATAAAATATTGGGTAATTTCAAAGGGCAAAGAATACTGACTAGCTGAGTTATTAAAGGCAGGAATAATGTGGAGGTCAGAAATACTAACAAAACCTTGCTATGGTCTGAACACTTGTGCACTCCTCAAATTCATATGTTGAAACCTGTTCAACGTGATGGTACTAGAGCCCTTGGAAGATACTTATGTCACAAGGATGGAGCCTTCATGAATGGTATATGCTATAATAAGAGACCCCAGAGAGCTAGCTCTTTCCTTCCACCATGTGAGGGCCCAGTCAGAGGGCCATGTATGAGCCACAAGCAGGTCCTCACCAGATACCAAATCTGATGGCACCTTGATCTTGGACTTTTCAGCTTCCAGAACTATGAGAAATAAATTTCTGTTGTTTATAAGCCATTCAGTTTATGACATTTTGTTATAGTAACCCACAATAGATGAATACAAACCTCAAGACAGATTTCAGCAATAAATGAAAAACTTTGACTTGCATTTCTTCACTTTTTGTATCTATACCATGTCTGTTTATTAATACTGAGTTCTCTAACTTTCCTCCCCTTTATAGGCTGTGTTATTACAGAATATCGAGATGGAATTACTACAAATCTTAATACAAATTAATATTAGCTGGAGAACCTGGTTTCAGCTGGAAATGAATTTGGATTGCTTCCTATTGAAGAAGATGGTGAGAGTGTTAGTTATTATATATGGAATAATTGCTTTTATTTGGAAGGAGGTGTTTATGGTTATATACCGGAAAGGATATATGTATTAGACATATTTTTGTATGTTTGCGAGTATACATCCCAGGAAGAGATGTAAAGTAGGAGACACAAACTGGGATATTGCTCACTTTTGTGTAATTTCCCAAATGCCATGTTTGTATGATCTACCCTGTTCCCTGTGCATAGCAATTTGTTCTGAGAAGAGGAATATATGACACAAATTGAGTTAATTACATTCACTCTTCTAACAACTTGAAATCCTGAATTGAGATACAAAGAAATGGAAGGTGGTTAGAGCTGCATCAATGATGTAGAAGGCTTGTCTTCAGTCTTCACCTTCAGGAGAGCTGGGAACTTATCTCTTTTAGTTCTTCCCAAAGTTTAATTGGTAAGTTTCCCTTTATTCTGTGATCTTCTCCAGAGTTTTATAATATATGACTTTATTGAAACAAATAATATGAAAAATAATGCAGGGAGTCTAATTTTAAAATTGCCAGAGAGAGCTGATAAAATGCACTTATTTGGTTTTTGGGCTGTGTTCATATATCACAGAAAGAGAAGAAGAAACACTAAGGGATTATTTCAACTGCAGCTAGTCTGAGATCATCCTTCTGAAATGGATTGCTTCCTTATCTTCCATATTGCTTGCAGGCATCCTGCTTCTCTGAAACACCTGTTCCTAACTTGACTCTTATTTATATCACTAACAGTTCATCTTATATGAATTGTTCATTTTACATTATTTAGAAAATATAATAGAATGGCTTAAGCCAATAGAGAATTTGTTTTTCTCATGGAACAAGAAGTACAGAGGTCCATCTGAGGTGGCAGCTCATAGATACTGTTGAAGCACAAACACTTTCCATCTTTCTGCTCCACTGTCCTGGGCATGTGACTTTCATCTTCATGGTCACAAAACAGATCTCAGAACTCTGGACATCAACATGAAAGACACAAGGAGGGCTAAGTGGTGGCACCAACAGCTTTTTACTTCTTTCTCAAGGACTATTCTCTGTCATATAGCTACTTTTACCTATGAAGGCAGCTAGAAAATTAATTTTTAAGTAGAAAATTAAGGAAGATACTGGAATGATGCTGAATGAACCAACTATATCTTCCATAGCTTTCCAGAACTATCAATCCTAATGAATTTTGTTAGGTATGATGATATTTAGAAATAAAAATCAAAGAAGTTTTTTGAAAACTAGCACACTTTTCTGGTTTTCCAGACAGAAACTCATTCTCTTGCTGAAGTTGGCCCTCACTCATGCCTGTTTTCAAAAGACCATTGTTGTAAATCTGTGTCACTAATCCACTCAGTAATTCAGTTGTATCTGTGTGTTCATGTGCAACTGTGTATGCATGAGTGTAATTCCATTTGAAAATAAGTAGCATGCTAATATGGAAAAGAATTAACCTATGCAAAAATTTTCCTCCTATCCCTGTCCCCTACCTATTCAGTGCTCCATCTGGATGTCATCAGTGTTATTAACTTACCAAGGATCTTTCCAGAGAAAGTTTGTACATTTATATGGATTGTAAATTCTCTCTTAAAACCACCAGCTTCATCTTTTCACATTTTGCAAACAGGTGACTATGCCAAGGTCTTTACCAAAGGAAGTGGAAGGGCAAGTTCACCTTCACTCAGCTGTTAAGGGCCAGCTGTTACTCCTCACACTGCCTCTGAGGTAGGTATAATCTGCATGCTCAGGTTGGAAATCCAAGGCTCGGAGTAGTTAGATGTCATATATTAGGCCAAAGAGCTGGTAAAGGGTTGAAGCTGGAATTCAAATCCCAGTGTGCTTATCTGTTTGTCTTTGAAGCATTTATTTCTGAGCTCCTCTAGCCATGTGTATCTGAGCTCTTGATCCAGGATATTTCTGCTGGACTCTTGGCTCTCTGCCACAATCGACTATACAGGTCTTCTTTCTCTACTGCCCTCACTTCTGGCTGATTCTTTAACAATGTGTACTCAAGTTATGAACACTTTGTCTCTTTCCTTGAACCACCTAGAGCAATGACTTGCATTGAGTTGACAGTCAATAAATGTCTATTAATTAAATTATCAGGCACTTCCTCTGATCTCAGCCTCCAGCCCTTGCTATTGCTTCCTCTGCTTTCAGCTCCTGCAGCATTACCCAGTTGTTTTCCTCTTAGAATTTCTCCTCTTAGTATGCTAGTCTCCCTAGACCCTTGCTACTTGAACTATGATAGTGGTCCAGCAACACCAGCATCACTAGGAACTGAATAGAGATGCGGATTCCCAGGCCCCACCCTAGACCTACTGAACCAGAATCTACATTTTCCTAATAGCATGTGGTGGTTACTATGGGTATTAATGCTTGAAAGGCACTGTTCTAGATACACCCACACGTCAAATCTGGTCAGCTGCTTGTGGTCATTTTTGATATGGTTATATAAACACCTAAATCATGTACACAATTTCTCCTCCAGTTCTGAACAGCCTATAATACTTACTACTTATACTCTAAGAAAAAGTTTTCTGACCTCTGCTTTAGCACACATGCCTTATGGTACTTAAATTCTAGGTGAATTGTAGTTTTTTTTTTTATATCTTGCTTTTATCCATTTACCTTTGGAGTTCTGCCGTATTTCTTCATCTCTGTGCACATCCATTGTTTCTCGTACTGTAGCACTTATGATGTTATGATTGATATGTTTGTTGTTGGTGTGTTTATGGGTATGGTTCTGTACTAGGCCAAAAGCTCCAGAAGACAGGATAAAGTCAGTCTCCTTCAAAGCATAGCTGGAATAGACATTCAACAAGAGTGGCTAATTGAAGGGGTGCTCCTAGTAGGACCTGTAAGGAAGAGAGGGAAGCAAATGGGAAGACGTTCGTTAAGCAGAGATGTGCTGCTCTGGCTCTATTCTCACTCTGATTCCCTGTGGAGCTCTGAAATGTGAATAGCACCACAGAATTTTCCCACCTTGAGGCAAGGGACTGGGGTTTTTGTACCCATGTGCCACTCATTGCCTGGCTGCCCTGGGGGGAGGTGCACCTCTCAGCCTTGGCTCAAGTCAACAGTGAACACTTGGAAGCCACTACTTGGGCAGCTGGTAAAGGAGGCAGTTGGTTGCATGGTAGGCTTTTATTTTCATTTCTGTTCTAGTACGATTTCTGGCACTCGGTAAGCAAGAAATAAATCTTTGTTACATGGATGAGTATCTTCCTAATATAAGACTGACTTGTTAATTAAAATACAGTTCCCATTGTCTTTGTTTATGTTCATCCAATTAATAATGCAAATTATCTTCTAACTAGTGAGTTTAACAAGACCAAATGAGATATTCAGACGAAGCTGCCTAGAAGACCGCCTAATCTATAATAAGCAACAATAAATGTTAAGTTTATTTCCCCTTAAGTTTAACTAGGCTATGTACATTTTATTAGGGAGAGTGTCAAATTTCTCGTTATGGCTTGTAACATATTCAAATGGATCAAGAGAGATTTCAGCTGCTATTATCTGTGTGGTTTCCACTTGAGGCTAACCAAGATCTTCACCCTCAGCTGTGAGGAGGTGGATGAGGGAATGGCATAATCTGAGACATCATAGTGACATTGGAAAGTGCAGGAAGTATCAGTCAAAAGATGGCTAGCTGTTGAAATCATCTATGATGCAGATTATGCTAGCTGCCACATATTTAGTACCTATGAGGATGGGGCACTGGGCTAGGTACTTTACATAATAATTGCCAATCCCCCAAACAACCCTAGAAGGCAGGTGCTGTAAGTGGTAGACTGAAAATAGGTGGAGAATGTAAGTAATTAAGATGGCAGCAAAGCAGGGCCACCAACATGAAATTTTTATATTAAAATTAGCATCTAAGTAGTCATTATGCTAAAAATCAAAATTTAATGAATTTTTACATAAAAATTATTGTTATTTTAAAAATTTGAATTACATGTGGAACCACTGTCATCTTTTTATTGCACAGGCTTTCTAAAAGTCTTAAATTCACACTCTCTTACTCTCCAATATTATTAGCCCAATTTTAGAAATGAGGAAACCACAGCTCAGGGTAAATAGCCACTGAATCCATCAGGTGTTGGGACAGTAGTAATGAAGGAGTTAGAGGGCTGGAGGGGCAGAAAGAGAAAAAACAATACTCGGAGGGGAGGTTGCATCAGCCCCTTGACCAGAGCCCACAGCCTATCATAGAATTGACCAGGAAGTTAGCCGACACGGGGGAGGGAGAAGTGAAGTTTGCATAGACCCATCCAGGGAAGCAGAGTATGGAAGGGTGGGTATGAGTCAGAGAGATACCATGCAAACAGCCAGGACACCTGGTTTTTAGTTAGGGTTTTCACTGCAATGACCAAAGACACAAATAACTTACAGGAGGAAAAGTTTATTTTGGCTCATGGTTTCAGAGGTTCAGACCATGGTCAACTGACTCCGTAGCTCTGGGCCTGAGGTGAGGCAGAACATCATGGCAGAAGGGTGTGGTGAAGGAAATCAACTCAGGACATGTTTGCTAGGAAGTAGAGAGACTGCTCACCAGTGACAAAATATAACCCCCAAAGTCATGCCCCTAGTAATCCACATCCTCCAGCCATACCACACTTGCTCACCTACCACCTGGTTACTACATATAGGTGGATTAATCCACTGATTAGGTTATAACTCTCCTAACCCAGCCATTTCACCCCTGAACATTCCTGCATTATCTCACACGTGAGCTTTTGGGGGACACCCTATATAGCTAGAAAGTGGTACAGCCAAGCTATATCATACTTCCTTCTGTAGAATGCCTATGTTTAATTGCAAAACTCTACTAGAGAGATATTCACTTCACTTGAAAATTCATGTTTGAGTTCATATAGTTCACTTTATTTGAAAATTCATGTTTTTTAAGACTGAAAACATGTTAATTTGTTCTCTGATTCTGGCTCTTTATTAAACTTTGAATATGATCTTTCAAAAGAGAAGAGAGATTTTTCTCATATGGGTGACTTTATGAATACTGGCACTGGCCTTGAAATTTTAGCATTTTGGAACCCTGCTGGGATCTTCTGTTGCTACTCATTATGGCATTTTTTTTTTCATGCCCCAGAAAGAGCATGTTTGCAACTGAAATAGTAATTTATATTCCTATTTACAATGTCTCAGTCATTTCATAGCAATTTTAAAAATGTGTTTATAGCCAAGTGGCATTGGGTTTTTCCATTGCTGATGCCCTTTCAATTATGATAATTTATCAAAACTGAATTAGGAGATAGTAGAATAGATAAAATAAAATTCCCATTAATCAGGAGTTCATGCCCTAAATGACACCTAAAATGGAATAATATCTTTGATTTCTCTAGCAAACACTTTTCCTGAGAGAAAAATTTGAACTTAGGTTGTATAGTTTCTTTTCTTTTTAGAGATGCCAATTCTGTATTTAACCCAAAGACTTGAAGACAGAGGAAGGACATGAAGGAGGTTAAACTTTCTATCATAGTGTTTTCCTGGGATGATCACTAAGTTAGGCAAACATTCTTCCTAATTTCTAACATTGGTTCTCTTTTTCTTTGCTATAACAATAATGGTGGGAGGTGACATGGTCATGAGAGTACCTGTTATCTAACAAAGAAGAACAGACAGGAATTCTCTACAAAATCCTTCTCATTGCCTACTAAATTAACCAAGAATTCACAGCACAATATTTAAGGCTATTAAATAATTGATGGTGTACTTCCTTTCCAATCTTGTGAACATTTACAACTCCTGTCTGCTACAGCTTCAAGTTATTTGTTATGTAAAGCAATTCTTTTTAATTAAACAAAGTATTAAACAGAGCTGCAAAATGAAACACAGGTAAAGGAGAATTATTTTAGTTAAAAATAATGGTGGATTCAGAACCCTTTGTACTTTGTACATTTCTTCCAAATCTCAGACTGCTCTGGTCAATCTAAATGTTTTATCTTTCTCTATTGCTTTGACTATGAATTGATATGTTAGATTTTTCTTTTCCTATGCAAATCCATCTCCAGCCTAAATTTTACATCTTTCAGGAAGCTTTGCTCCATGTGAAAACAACCTAGACCTCCTGTGCTTCTGGAGGCTGTGTTCAGGGAAGGTCATCAGGGAAGGTCACCATGCTATGTTTATGCTATATTAACTGTCTGTATCTTGTCATCTCAGACATATCAAGTACTCAATAATTAGATTACTTTATAAAGGGGAAGACATTTACCCTCATATAGGTCTTTGATAGTTTTCTCTCTTTATACAGGTTAAATTTTTTTAAATTTGTTTCCCTATCTTGCCACATGGAATTATTTTTCCTTTCCATCAAGGTTCTGCTCAGATGTCACACCATAAATAAAACCTTTTCCTGAATCTTCCCAGATGGAAGCAACATTAAGTTCCTCTGAATGCCCAAGAGCACACTTTCCTTCCCTCTCCGAAAACACTGGGTCTTCTCTCTTGTGATAAAGCCACACAGAAATCTTATACTCTACGCAATATTGTAAGTTACTTATGAAAAGTCCATGTTAAACATGATTATGAAATCTGTAGTGAACAAAAACATGGTCTAAAACTATGGATGACATTGAGCAAAGGACTTGACTTCTTTGCGTTTCAGTTTCCTCATTGTTAAATGAGATTAATGTCTCTTTCAGAGACTTTTTGTTGAAGATCAAATTTGATATAAGATTGAAGCAACTTACAAATATTGGGCATTCAACATAATACTTGCCTTCTCCCAGATTCGTTTCTGATAGTCTCTTGTATGAAGTATATCCTCAACTAGTGTTTATCTGGTGGCTGAACTGAATTAGGCCCGGAATTACTATCCCAGTGGATGTTAATGAGGGTTATGTGGGGAGATATTTGGGAAGCATTGAGTTGTATTTGAGTAATTTTTTAAAAACAGGATGTAACAACTTTCCAGTACAATTCCCCGCCCTGCCCCTGCTCATCCATGGTTTTGCTTTCTGAGCTTTCCGTTACCTGCAGTAAATTGGCATCTACATGGATTGAAGGTTTTACTTCTGATGTATTGTCAGAAGGAAAATAGTGGCCGAATGCTGTGTCATAAAGCCACACCATTCACCTCACTTGATCTCATCATGTCGGCACTGTATCATCTCACACCAATGCCAGAAGAGGGCTGAGAATAGTGTGATAATATATTTTGAGATAGAGAGGCCACATTCATGTAAATTTTATCACAATGTGTTCTAATTGTTCTTTTTATTATTAATTATTGTTACTGTGCCTAACTTATAAATTCAGTTTTATCCTAGGTTTATAGGTGTAGGAAAAACACTTTCTACATAGGGTTTAGCACTATTAGTTGTTCCACTGGGGTCTTGGAATGTATTCCTCATGGATAAGGATAATAGCATATTCTATAGTATGTTATTTGATTACATATCTCTTTCTGCACAGAGAATCTATCAGAGCTACTTTTCTTTGCAGCAGAGATTTAGAAAGTACAGAAATGGGCTACTGGCCCTACAGGGAGTAGAAGGAAAGCCTGTCTTTCCTCAGTGAGTCTTTTCCAGTAAGGCAGTCTGACAGCAATTCTTAAAATGTGCCTAGAGCCAAATGGCTTTGATTTTTTCCATTGCCAGTGCCCTTTTTAATCATAATCATGTCTTAAAGAATACTGAATTAAATACCAAGGATACTAGAATAGATGATAAAATTTCTCTAAATTGGGAGCTCATCCTTTAATATTTGATCCAAACAGAGTCAGTTTCCATCAGTTCTCTAGCAAATGCTCTTCTACAGGAGACCCTGAAGGTAGGCATTACCCACGTAGATTTACTGTGGCCCACAGTCTGCTCTAGTAAGCTCTTAAAGGTAGCTTGTCATCCCAATTATGTGGGCCATCCCTCATGGACTGATGCACACAAATCAAGTGTAGAGATTAATGAATAAACAAACATTAAGGTGAATTGGTTAATTTACAACCCATGTACTTATTTCAGGTGGAATACATCATCTGAATTGACCTGATTACATAGTTTCTTCTCCCCATAGGCTCATCTACAGAGAAAGTCAAATTATAATTCAAAGGCTTTTTGATAAGCCTGAATCAGAAAAAGTAGATAATCGCTTCATTGATGTTAAAAAGGGCCCCTCAGCTAAGCCCTCCATCCTTTCTTCTCTCTTCTTCTATCCACCCAACGAATGCTTCTTGAAAACCAACTTTGTAAGGCAGTATCGCAAAGAGCTCTGGGGCAAAGTGTCCTATTTTTCAAATCAGATTTTCTGCTTGCTGGCCATGTGACTGGGGAAGTTATTTAACTTTTAAGTGCTGCAGAACCCTCCTGGGCAATAGCACCTATCTCAACCAGATTAAAAAGTGGCTGCATGTAGATGGTCTCCTAGGATGTCTGGCATTAATGATTTGCATATCTCTTTAACAGGCGTATTTTTTTCCCCTCATCCATGAGGTTAGGCAGGTTGTGAATTTACTTTCTTTCTTTTGCACATAGGGAAATTGAATTTCAAAGTGATTAATTGTTTTGCCCTTGGTCTCACACGGTTAGTAAGTGGCAGAATTTGATCAGGACCAAAGAATAAAATCTATTGTTTATTTTAGAAAAATCACAAAGTTTGGCACCCCAGGAGGGAGAAATAAAGCATGATAGTTATGTGTGCTCTCATTTTCCTTAAAAAAATTCCAAGCCTTTAGCAATGAAGCCTTTAGCCTTTAGCAATGAAGGGTAGACAATATAGCTGCTTTGTTTATTATCAACTTTTGGTTGATTTTGTCACTTTCCATATTTATCTCCTGTAATTTGGACCTTCCTGAAATGATGCCTTAACAAATGAGATCAATTTTCCTCTGAAATGTGTTTTTAAGAGAAATTGCAGCCATCCCAGACTCATGTTCTTAGGGAGGAATCAGTACATTTGGCAATTTCCATTGCTTCTGGTTGTGATCAGATTGGATTTCAGGCAGTCATCTTCAAGCTATGCCTTAATTAAGATGAACAGATATTGTTAGCTGGCCTGTTTAATCAGTTTCCCATCTGGCATAATCATGTTTATGAACAGGATCTGCTTTTTCTCCGCTTGGGCTGTAGCTAAAATCAACAGAACAAGGCAATCACATCTCCTAAGAACCAGGGGCCATGCTTCATCTCTAATCCTAGCTGGACAATCACATTTTCAGAACCTGCAGAATAAGCATACAGGATGCATGTCCTGCTGGATCCCCCCCCTGGGCTCTGGGCTCATGGCATCCATCCATCTAGTCATGCTTGCTTTTATTCATTTCATTCCACTCAGCACCCCCTGAGCGCCTCATTTGTGCTGGACTCTCTCTGACCCAGGGCACACTATTATGAAAAAGACTATCCCTGCTCTCAAGAAGCTCTTGGTGCAAAGGAAAAAGTCTCCAAAGCATATGGATCTAAAAAATGAAACCTAATGCTGCTTAGGGTAGAGTATGAGCAATTGGGGCATTGGAATAATCATCCGTTCAGTTTTGTATTCTGTCTCTCAGAATGGCAATTGTGCCAGGGGAAGGTGTGCAGCTGCCCATTGTTACACCATTTCCTCAAAGGAACATGACATTGATAAACTATTTGTATCTCTATGATGGATGGTACTTTATGGATCTCCTGATTAAACAAAGAACAGCCAATACTGGGAGAACTATTTCAGGTTAACACAGGTGTGAGTGAACTGAAACATCACTACTTTCTATCAGGAGAGTAATTTGGGTGCCAGAAAAAAAATATCTCTGGGAATAGTGCCACTTACTCAGTTCAGCCCATTCAGAGCTCAGGCAGTGTGGTGGCTCTTGCAAACTAAAAGGCACAGCAAAGATGCTAAAATGTTCCTCAATTCAATGATGCTCATGATGTTGTGTTCATTCTGGGGGTTAGTCAAGGTCGTGTTAATGGGAGATTCAGGAGACTAGACTCTATTGTTTTAGGGAAAAAAATGAATTTTTGTGAAGACAAGGTGTATATTATGTGAGGAAATTTTGCTGGACACAGGTCACAAGGCTTGCTGGAGGGGACAATGAGGTGCAATGGGAGGACCCTCCTTCTTTCTCCCATTCTCAGGGTCCAAGCTCTTTTCTGAGCTTGTCAAGCCAGGGCAGCAGGAACCCTCCATCAGCACGTGGAGAAATCCTGACCCTCCAGAGAGGAGGTCTTCATTCCCTTCTTCAGTAAAGAAGGGTGGAATGTCACACAGGAATCAAGTGGTGACACTCAGGGGAAGAGGCGTGGCTGTAGGAGGAAGACAGAGAACCAGAAAAAGCAAGAGGGTCACTGATCAGAAAAAAAAAAAAAATAGGAACTAGAGAACATTTACATGCACAACCAAGGGAGGCCAGGTAGTAAGCCCTTCAGCATTTCTCTGAAAGGTGTGAGGTATTGTTAAGTTCTTGTTAGGTCTCTGTTGCTTTGGTGGTTGCCTGAATCATCAGTAAAAGAATGACTTAAACTTTTGGGTCAGTTTCTTCCAGGGAAGAGAGTTGGGGAGTTAATCACAAATGAAGCAGTTCCAAATAGGATGTGGGGCTACCTGGTGATGTTCTGGGGGAGGCATGGAAGGTAGAAGACTCAGATCACTAAGTATCTTCCCTGGACACTGTGCTCAGTGTGGCAGACTCTCATAGAGCCTCCTCTTTACTTGAGAAGAGATGGAGGACCCTGACATACTCTGGTTATATAAAATAGCATGTCAAAGTAATCCAAGTTGTTTAAATAGAAATTGGACCCTGGAGGCAGGAAGTGTTTTGACACGTGCTGATCAATGAAAGAACTGGAAGGGTATTTGAGGTGGAATTGAAGCATCGTTCTGGTAACCAGAGGTTCCCAAGCTTAATTACCTATCAAGATTCAGCTAATGAGTTTTTAAAAACACAAATATTTGGGCCCCATCTCAAATTGGCCAAATTAGAATATACTGAAAGAATCTATATAGTATTTTACACAACGATTCTAAAACACAGTCATGTTTTAGAGGCAGCAGTTCAGATGATCTTTTAGATAGAAATCAAATTCTAAGATTTTATGACTCATGTGAATTGCAACTAGAGTCCTAGGAATTTGATAAATTTTGATGCCACTCTATATATTGGATTGGTTTATAAGCTCTGGCTTTTCCAAATTATGTACAAACTGGATCAGTTTTTATCCTGTGCTAAGAGTGGTTGCATTTCAGTTGCTACCTGCTGGGATTGGCAGGTAGAGCTGTGGATGATGACCTGGCGTGTGGGCTCCCAGAGATTGGCAAATAAGCTGAAAGAGGATTCTAGAACCCTTCCTGGGACAGTGAGTATCATGTACCTAACAATGCTATCTGCTACCCACATTCTTCCTTCCTGTGTAGGCTGAGGTCAACAGTGAGAGAAACATAATGATGAAAGCAAAGGTATACAAGGCAAGTGTGGTGGGATACAAGCATTCTCAACACCTAGTTTCCCAGATAGGTGTGAGGCAAGCAGGGGTCATGGTGCATGTTCATTGGTCATTTTTATTATAAAGGCTCTGGCAAAAACTCTTCTGAGACTCGATTTTATACTCATTACCTAATAACCAAGGAAAGGCTATTAAAGATAGGCTCTATATTGAGCTCAAAGTGACAGAATATAACACTGGGAATCCAGCTTATAGAGGTCAATCCCTGAGCCTAAGGGCTTGTTTTTGGATTCATCCATACTTCTATATTATGCACCTTAGTGATCTGGTTACAGGTCCACTTGCCTGTCATACTCTTGCTCCATGGAACCTTCTCTCCAAGCTAGCCGCCACCTTTCTGCTATGCTTACTCCTTCCTTCCTAAAATTCTTCAGTGGCTCTATGCTGTGGACAGGACAAAGCATGGCACACAAACTTTCCCCACCTCCATCTGTCTCTCTACCTTGACCTTTGGCCACTCCACATTTTAATGCCCTATCTTTGAGCTGTAACTCCTTACCTACTTTTGAACAAACTTTGTTGAACTTTGCCTTCTTGCCTTTGCCCATTGTGCCAGTGACCCCACCTACATCCCTTGATCACCCCCATGGTCCTTCAGACTATAGGTGACACTTCTTCACAATCCTCCCCCACAATTCCTCACCACCAAATGGAGTTTATCTCCATACTTGGGTCCACCACTATACCTAGAACACAAATTTTTACAGCACTTATTATAGTCTTGCAATTGATGGTTTGTAAGTCTGTTTTGTCTCTTCTAATAGACCGCAGTGTGTTGAGTGAAGGCATGGTTTATTATCTTGTTCCAAGCTATGTCCCCATTTCTTGCTCATACAAGCTACTGTGTGTGTGTGTGTGTGTGTGTGTGCGTGTGTCTGATGAATATTTGACAATTAGAATCACTATTTAGGGGATTTTTCTTTTCTTTGTGAGACAGTGAGTTCTAGGAACTTTGGGATGTAGTCATGTATCAGGAACATTGCTTTCTCCACCTGTGTTTGCCCACCTGTAATTCGGTTCAACTTGGGTATGTCTTGAAGAACAGATAAATAGAATACTAGGTATTCCTAGAAAATAGTTTATATCATTGAAAGAATCACAACTTTATCTTAAGGAAATCAGGCAAGTCAAACAGGAAGAAGGATTTTAAATGCAGTGCAGTGCATGTTATTCTAAGAATTGCTGAGCTAGTCCTCATGCATTGACTATTGATACCTGAGAGAAAGGGCTGCAATATTTTTTATGGAGCAAATAATAACAGACTGGAATGTATGTGGGATCAGAGGCATTTTCTAGCAAAGAGAAGCCCTAGTAGGGGTGGAAAAATATTTGTTTCAGTTGGGATGACATTGTTGAAACACATATTGACGTAGAGTAGACATATAAGCCTACCAGGAAGCCAGACAAGGCTAAAACTGGGGTTAGGGGAAGCCGTATAGGCAGAAGAGAGGAGCAACATGGTGGGCACATGGTGACTAAGCCCATAACAGTATTCTTCAGGAGTCCCTGAATTATTTGTGAAAAAAGGTTTTGTTCTTCAAAATGGGGAAAGCCAGAAGCAGGGAAATTCTACTTTTTAGTGAATATGTTTCTACATTTGGTGTGATCTTGCAAAAAGGAGGACATCAATTTATGCCTATTGGTAGACCAGGACATGCATAAAGAGGTAACCATGCAGAAACAGGTTAGGAGTTATTTCTTCTTTCTAGCCTGAACTTTCTGGTCAATAACTTTTAGTTATTTATTTATTAAAATAACTTTTAATATTGCCAAAGGTTTGAACTGCTATTTGTCCCAAGAAAAACTCAAGATGAGAAAAAAATTGATTCTTTCTCAGTAAGCTTAACTTGGCATCAGTATATGCCACTGTTGGCATCTGAAAAGTGGCTAATTTGTAAGGATAGGCTTAAAAATAGGTAATTTAATTTTATTTCCTTTGAAAAGTTCATGTGAGTGAGAGATAGCCCAGCAGTTGGTATAAATATGTGGGCCAAAGGGCAGTTCTTAATGACATAGAAGTGAAGGCTCCATTTACACCATCAATGTGAGAGAATGTCACAAGAGTTCTATTTGGGAGCTGCTTGCCTGTGGATGAAACAGTGACTTTGGCCTCAGAATTTTAATTGAAATGACAAAGTAGGGATTAACCTGAAAGGTTCTCTTTGGTTTAATCACTCTGCCACAGTACTGGGTGCTCAGTTAGAAGGTGAAAAGAGTCTAATTGCATTATCTGGCATCTTCATTTACAGCACATAAAATGAAAAGTCAAGGAATTTAGTTAGCATTAATTTTAAGGAACCAAACAACAACTACCTGATCATCACCACCATTATCAGTAAGACCTGGAGCAGGCACCTGAAATGCAGACACTATCTGATGGGTCAAGAAGTCACAGCATCATGATCATCATGAGAAGGGAGAAGCTGCCAAGATCATCTGATCCAGTGCCCTCATCTTGTAAATGGATAGGTTATTGATTGAAATAATTAAACAGATGTTTTCTAATTCTTGGTCTGAACATAGTGTAGCTCCCAGGAAAATGGTCTTAAGACTTGGGTTAGAGCCGGATGGGAAAATTTGTGCAGTAATGCTGTTGATTTCCCCAGAATACAAGGCATTTATTTAGAATAGTAATACTCTGCTCAATTTTTGTCAGTTTCAAATTATCTCAGATGATTCAGATCATTCATGTTTCTTGATAATTTTTATTTATTTAACCATTTGAGATGAATTAATCCTGTAAAAATTTGAACAACAGTTATTCTCCTTGTAGTGAGTATTTATTATTTTGTCTGACCTAAACCTAAATCCATTTTATACTTGAGGGCCTCTTTCTTATCTCTAACATGGAGGTTCTGGTGAGGGCTATGAATTATAGTGATGGCAGAGCATCAATGGATCTAAGCAGGTTAATCCTAATATTCTTTTGCTGTCACTTCATTGAACAGCTCAGTGATGGGCATAGGACCCAGTCCTGGCCAATCATGGAGATTATGGAAGATTTTTCTTCCTGGAACGAGAGGGAAGTTATATATATAACTTTTTTTTTCTCCCTGTTCACAAAGCTGAGAGTGCAAACTTGGTTCTGCTTTTGTGGATGTTACATCATTGAGAAGCAGATCACTGGCAGCAACATTCAGAAAAGAGAGACAAAAAATAAAAGTCAGATGGCTGTGAGTGTTGAAGTTCCATATTATACACCCTAATTGTCTCCACCCTCTCCTTTTTGGAGGCTTGCTTGTGTGTGCCCATAAATTCCTTTCTCTTTCTTTCACTATCCACTGCAAGTGTCCTGATACTTTCCGGTCTTCTTTGTCCTTGATTCTCTCCTAACATTGATAATAGTGCTTGGTAAGTAGTGAGTGTGAAATTCAGCAATACAGTGAATTGGGAGATGTGAGGACCTGGAACAAATGAATACTGAGGTAGGTAGCTGGGAAGAAGTCAAGTTCACTTGGCAATATGTGGACTGGGGGGCAGGAAGAAGTAATCTGGGCAGGTATTCAGTATTGGGAAGGTTCCAGAAAGTATAAGAAGTATGTGTTAGAAATCAGAGAGATGAATGAAGCACAAGGGAAAATCTGGGAGCGTTACTCTCTAGACTGGGTGAGATACTGCACAAATAGGGAAGACAACAAGACGGCATGACCTTCAGCTCAGTTTTTAAGACAGGCATAGGTAGCAATATAGAAGTCCAATTACAGAATCAAGACTTGAGGTGAAGGGGTGAGTCTTGTGCGATTAGGGTGGAGGACCAATAGTTAGAGATGCAAGGTTAGTCCAGAATGAAGGTGAACAAAGGCAGCCACTTATGCTGAGTCCTATAAGGTCCAGAGCTTCCTAATTCCTATTGCCATAGTATTGGCTCCAAAATCTTGAGAGCAAAGAGGAGTGTGGGAACAGGGGAGGAGGTTGAGCTCATACATACAGATCATCTGCTTCCAATTTGGGGGAGAGAAGGGAGGTCAATAAAAGACAGATCCTTTGATATAAACAACATCCATCTTTCTTAAGACTAAACAAGAACAAAGCATTGGGATCATACTTTCCTGAAGGGCAGCAACTCCAAATTGTAGAACATCAGTCCTGAGTTAGACCAGAGAGACCATATGTGCAACTCCTCCTCCTTTTCAGCTAGTGTTCCTTAATAATTGTTTCCTGGACCACTAGCTTTACCTTCATTAAAATGGAAATTAGTGGTCTCTAATCCAGTGTCCTAAATCAGACTCTGGAGATAGGAGAAAGAGGTAGAAATTTTTATTTAAACCACCTCTGGGGTGATTAGGAATCTCAGGTGTCTGTTCTTAACCCTGACTGCTTATTTTAATCACCTAGGGTTGATGTTCCAACCATAGAGCAAATGAGGTGAGTTTTGGGGGAAGTCACTGGCATCCTAATGAGCACCTAATGGAGAGATGCTGGTGCAGAAGCTGATAAAGTGACTTTCTAAGGTGGAGTCAATGGAAGAATGGTAGAGCTGGAGCCAGAATTTAGTCTTTGCTGAAAAGAAAGAAAAAAGTCTGTCTGGTTTTCAAAAGGAAGTGGACAAGCATCAGAATCCAAGGAATGGACTCAGTAATTTGAGAGAAAGGGCAATAGGTCTAGTGAAAGAAGCAGGGATTTGGGTCTATCGGTTGTGTTTGTATACCAGCCATTACCTGGTGTGCGATGGGTGAATTGCATTTAATCAGGAGTGCACTGACAGAAATGAAATGAAATTGCTGCAAGAAAAAGCCGCAGCTTAAACAGCACCCAATGAGTGGCCAATGCATTAACTGTCTTGCTATCCACAAATCTCATAGCCCCAGGCAACCATCCAAATCGATGAGCAGGAACACACAAAGCTGGCTGTGGAGTTGAGGTGGAGAACTGAAAAGAATAGGACTCCATTGATGCCAGAGGAGAGATAAGGAATTAAATCATGCGCTATGTCCTCCTCCTTTTCTAAGTGCCTGATTTTGTATTGGGAAGGCAGGTCTGTCTCAAACCTTCACTAATCTCTCAGGGCTTTGGCTCCAGACACAAATTAAATTCCTAGGCTGCAAGAGTTGAAGAATTTAATCTGCTGCACATTCTGGGGGTGATGTACTGCCTTCTGGGTTTCTTTTTTTCTGCAATGTGTTTCTGATTCCAGCAGGAACTCTCAGTGCACCTGAAGTAGTGAAGACCCCTTTCCGAGGAGGGCTGCTCCAGCCTTCACTTCCATTCCTGGGTTAGCTGTGAGCATTTCATGATGCTGCCCCGCTACAGATAAGACCTAAATAGCTGCAGGTATGGTTTAGGAATTTAGTCAAATACAGTGGTGTTTATGGTAGGATGACTCACTAAAGAGTCAATGTATTCTTCTCTGCCAGATGGGCCTTTGAAGGAAATCACTTAGGATGCAAGATGGGGTTGCATCCCTGGAAGAGGTGGGCTGGGAAGGATTGCAGAACCTTCTGAAGGTGGACCATTATCATTATGGTGGCCAAATTCAGAGTATTTCTACTGAAGGGAAGGAAAAGAATAAGATGTCTAGTCTTGTCAGTGTCTGAGGATCTTACAGACAATCTGTGGAGCAATCCTGAAACAGATGCACAGCAGCCTCATCTTAAGAAGATCCACATGAGATGCTAAGGCAGAGCAGCAACTTGAGGGAGGTGAGTGAGGAACCCATTGGATGCCAAGTAATTGGTTCAGTAATTAAAGTAAGTAATATCTGAATGCAATATTTTACAATCAAATTTCACACAAAAATACACACTGAACAAAATAGCAAAAATTTGAGTAAGGGAAAGATCTGTAGTAGCCCTGTTGAGCTATACTGAAGTTTGACACAAAAAGAAAAATTAAAAAATAATAATGGTTTTAAATAATAAGGAATGCAGCAAATAAATAATAACAAGGATCTCAGTGAATCAATTACAGATGAATTACAGAGCTAAATATGAATAGTAAACAAGAAAGACTCTTGAAGGAAAACAAGCATCCTAATAAACTGCAAATAGGTTTTTTTTTTAAAGTAGGACTCCAAGACACTAAACACACAGGGAAAATCATAAGAAATTGAATTACAATAAGATTAGTTATTTGTGTTCTTCAAAAGTCACCATTAGGAGGATGAAGAGGCCCTTCAAAAGGAGACGGTATTTGCAATGAAAAGTAATCTGACATAAGAATCAATTTTCAGTCTGTTAAGAATGCCTTCAAAGGAAAATGAAAAGTCAACCAAATGAAAACACATACAAAAGACTAAAACAAGACACATCTCCAGGCCCTTTTATTCTTTTTAAATTTCTTGATAGTCTCTTGTTAAGTTGCCCCAGGGTCTTGTGAAGACTAGGCTTGAACTTGTGATCCTCCTGCCTCAGCCTCACAGTAGCTGGGATGTGAGGTGTGTTCCACCATACCCAGCCAGAGAAAATATATATTTAAAAAAATCCAAGTGTTGGAAGGCACTGGAGAGAATTCAAAAGGAAGCAGAAACTCGAGGGAATTAGATGCTTGAGAGAAGGAACAAAACTAGGGAAAAACCCTCCATTTACACAACTTTTCCCATGAAGACATCCACGAGTCCATGACCAGGGGTAGCTAGAACTCAAAGAAAGCTGAGGTTTTATGGGCTTGATGATTCAGGAATAGAATTTAGGGATGCCATGACAGTTATAAATTAAGGAGAGAAAGTCTTGAAAGGAGGGGCCTCTGGAGAGTCCCTAAATATGTGTAAAAACTCTCTTCAAATCTCTGAGGGTGCATGCATTGGGGAGGCCTCAGGTAACAAAGCGAAAAACAAAAGCTGGGAGTTTGGAAAAACAGAACATAGATTTTAACTGCAGCCCATTACCGGAGAGAGAGTTTGAAGTTGGAATCTGTACAAATAAAAAGGTTTGGTAAATTCCTAAGACTTTCTGTTGAAACCCCAGAAGGGAAATGCCTGATTCTTTCTAAAACTATGGAGAAATCCCTGCCACTAGAGCAGCATAAAATACCAGCAACCACAAGTTCAAGGTTTTAATCTAGTAGTTAAATTGTTGGCTTGATAGATATTCCACAATATGCAGTATACCACAATTATAATAAATTATATTTATAAAGAAACTGAAAATTGGGACCCATAATCAAGAGATAAAACAGTCAAAAGGAACAGAAATTAAGATGGCCAATATATTGGAATTAGTGAACAAGGTTCTTGAGAAGTTTTTATAAATATACTGAAGGACTCAAGTGATTACACTATCCTAATAAGTGAACAAGTGGGAAATTTCAGCAGAAAAACTAATTTAAAAAAACAAGCTAATACTTTAGAACTGAAAAGTACAATATAGAAAATTAAGTTTATCAGATGAATCTGAGCCTTACAACCCCAGAGGGAAGCACAGTCCTGTAGACACAGGAATGTTAGGCCAGTGGCATTCATTTCTTCTGATTTAGAGAACTACAAGGTAATAAATTTGTGGTGCTTTAAGCTACTAATTTTATGATAGTTTGTTAAAATTAATCCATAAGTTATTTATGCTGAAGGAATTCACAAGAGACAGAATCTTGGATCTATGAGGAAAAATTAAGGGTACAGGAAATGTTTAATTAATGAGTAAATATAAATGAGCATCCTTTTATCCCTCAGTTAACTTCTTTGAAATGCAAAATTGAATGCAAAAATCACAATATCCTTTTATAGTTAAATTCTAACATGTGAATGTGAATTATGTGATGAGCACACAGTAGGGTGTCAGATGAATGACACTGTTGTAGGTATTTCCTTTTTATTTGATGTGGTACAATATAAACTCTATCAGACTGTAATATTAGATACACACACAACAAAGCAATAAAAAAGGGGCAGATAAAATAAAGATTAGCTAGAATTAAAATGAAATGCTTGAAAAAAAATCCATTTGGCTCAAAAGAAGGCAGGGAGAAATGATTAAACCAGAAAGAATTTTTAAAAAGAGGGAAAAACAGAAAACAAATATCAAATAGGTAGACTTTAAAGACAAAATATATACAAAATTACCATAGTGGTAATTTTGGACTATGCATTCCAATTAAAAGGCATGCATTTTCAAACTGTATAGCAAAGCAAAATCTATGCACATGCTGGATTTTAACAAACTACTAAAAGAGTTGCATTTTAATCCAAACGAGGTTGTCAGTAAATGGATTAAAAAAAGATATGCCATGCAAACATTAACCATAAGAAAAGTATATTAATATCAGAAAAAATGGGTACAAGGAGTATCACCAAGAGGGTCGACAAAGAAAAGACCAGTTCATCAAGGAAGACAAAGCAGTTACAAATATGTGTTAAAATAATCATCAAATTTCAACACACATTAAGTTCAAACTGGCAGACTTTCAAGGAGAAATAGACACTTCTATAATTATAGCTGAAGATTTTTAACACAATTCTTAATAATTAAGGAAGCAAACAGAGAAAAAAGTAAGGATATAGAATATTTGAACAATACTCTCAGCTAAAACAAATGGATTGTCTTTTATAGAACAGTTACCCACCCAAAGGACAATGTGCCTTTTATTTTCAAGTACACATGAAACAGATATCTAAACAGATCATATGCTGGAAGTTAAATGTCTCAATGAAATTCAAAATATTAAAATCATATAGAGCATGTTCTGTAATCACAAAGAAAATAATTTAGAAGCCAATCATAATAAGATATCTAGAAAAGTCCAATATTTGGAAATTAAAGAACACTTCTAAATTATGTTAAAAGAAGAAGAACATTAGAAGTGCTTTTGAATTGGATGAAAATGAAAATAAAATTGTATAATCATGGGATTCAGAAAAAAACATCAGTTAGCATGAGGAAGTTTATAGCTTTAAATGCTTAGAAGTTTTAAATCAATAACCTCAATTTCCATTTAGGTAATTTCAAAAAGATTAGCAAATCAAATCCAAGGAAAGTAAGAGAAAGAAAAAAGTAAATAAAATGGAAGGCAAACAATAGAAATAAAACATAACAAAGACACAGTTCTTTGAAAAGATTTATCAAATTGATAAAATTCCACTGAACAAAATAGAGGGAATACAAAATACCAACAACAAGAATAATGGTAAGATATAGGCACTAGGAGGCTGTTGAGAAGGACTTTGGTACTATTTTTATGCTAATGTATTAAACTTAGGTGAAATCAACAAATACATTGCAAGATTAATATTACCCAAACTGATATGAGTTAATAAAAAATATGAAAACCCTCATAACTATTTCAGGAATTGAATTTTGGTTGAAAACCACACAAAGAAGTATCCAAGTCACATGGTTCATTGGTGTGTAGTAACAAAGTTAAAGAAGAAGTAAAATAAATAAATAAATAAAAAGAAATAAAAGGTATAAAAAATAGAAAGGAACTGTCTTTACAGATGGCAGGATCAAATTCTAAGGAGTTTTCAAAAAGTTCTAGAAACAATCTGTGCTTTTAGCAGTGTCATTAGCTATAAGCTCAATATATTAAAAAAACTTTATTTTTATGCATTAGCAACAAAAATATTAGAAGAATAAATAATGAGGATTTATTTATCCCATTTAAGTAAGATAAAAATAAAAATGATTTGAAATAATTTTTTTATTATATTTGTAAGACTTTTAAAAATTAGAAAACATTACAGAAGAATAAAAGAAATTAGAAAACATTACTTGAAGAATAATAAGCAAAAAGAAAAAAGAAAAATGGAAGAATAAATATTGGTACTATTTTTTTATAAATTGATTTATAAATTAAAATAACCTAATCTAAAATACCAATAGGCTTTTAAAATACTTTGTAGAATTGACAATTTAATTTCAAAATTTACATGGAATTCAAAACAACCTAAAATGGTCAAGAAAACTTTGGAAGAAGAAATGGTAGAAGACAACACTCCCTGGTCTCAAGACTTCTTTGATGGTCAAGGCATAAATGAATGATGACTCCTTTTCTTTTTCAAAGTGAGACTGTTGGGTGCAATTTCAAAGACTGTGATGATTTTCATCTCTACAGGTAAAAGGAGGCTTGAAAGTGATTTGCATCATGGACAAAGTGTGCAAGAACTGGCAATTCTTGTCATTTTTAGCTTTTCTTTTTTAAGGAAAATATTCTATCCTTTGCAACATGATTGTCTATCTGTTTAACAGACCTGAGGCTATCACTGTATAAAGTGAAAAGACCTACAATAAACAAATTCAATGATTCTTCTTGCTATTGACTCTACTGTCATGATATTCAAGATATTTGTTAAGCACCTACAATAATGTCAGTCACTATTTTGTGTATAGGAAATACAGAAATGAATGTCCTAGCCCACAATTTCAAAAAAATTGAAAAGAAAATTTATGATGTAATAGAGCATTATAACTTTTATTATAGAAACATATTAGTCAGGGAGGTTAGGATATGCTGCAGTAATGAATAGCTCCAGTGTTTCACTGACTAAACAAAGAAAAGGCTTATTTTTCACTCACACAAAATCCTTTAGCCATTTTTCCATTTTAAAATTCTACATATAATACCTTGGCAAACCAGGGTACTGGAACATTTGATATCGCAGAGCTTTATTATCTGGAAAATGTGACCTTAGCTGATATGAGAGGGAAAGAGAAGAGTGGAAAATTACCTACATTCCTTAAATGCTTTGGACTGAAAGTGACACAAATGATTTCCACTCACATGTCACTGACCAAAGTCACATAGCCAAGCTTAATTTCAAAGGAGTGGAAAAGTACAGTCTTTCTGTGACTAGAAGGAGAGGTGAATTGGCTAAAATATTGATTATTAGTAATGTCTATCTTACAGTATTCTGTTGAAGCACATAGAAGAAGGTACCTAAGAGATTATGTGAATGGAGACATATACTAAAAATGAAGAAGATGCATGTTAAAAATGAATAGGGGCTATCTTTTGATGTAAGGGCCAAGAGGGAGTCACATGTGCCAAAGTTTGAATATATTGGGGAAATTGTCAGTTTCTTGGTATCTGTGGAAAGAGGGATAGAGAAAGGAGTTGTCTGCAGATGCAGCCAGGATGAAAGTATTCTTTTAACTAACACAATGGCAGTAGTTGTCAGTAGTATCCATTACAAGAATATAAAGGGTTTTGACACAATATTCTTACTTAGTATGAGAGCAGTGATTCAAAGAGTTCTTGAAGTAAATTAGGACTAGAGAGATAGCTTCCCAACATGTAAAGACTTGCCAGAAAAGTTAAAGGAGCATTTGGAAAAAAAGGTGCTTATCCATAATGTAATTCTCAGACTTCAGATTACACACTTCACTTGGAAAGAAATCATTCTTGCTGTGTTCTAGGGAAAAATAGATTCATCTTCTTTCTCTTGTTATTACAGAATGAGCAGGATGACCTGAGTTTCATTTCCGACTGTTTTTTTTCTTTTAAAGATTTCCTAGCAATGGCAGCAGGTGTCTCTGGTTCTGAGTGGCCCCTGGAGGGTTTCACTCCAGCACAGATTGTTGGAACATGTGAAATGACTGGAGGGCGGGTTGTGCTCTTGGCATACCAGCATTCTGTAAGCACTCATCAAGAGTTCCACACAAGCAATATCAAAACGTAGTGCTCCCTGGCATGCCATTGGTATAAATCTTGTGGCTCAATCAGGAGATTTCAAAGAGCATTTGCCCGAATATTCTTTGTAAGACAAGAAGTATGCATGCAGTTCAATAGCCAAATATTTATCCCAAAAGGGAAATGTGTTTGGTTCCATTGAAATCATTAGATGGATTATTCTAAGGGAGAAGGAGACCAGTAAGAAGCACAGTAAATTTTCAAAGAAAACTTTGTTCCACTTTGAGTGTTATTTTACAAATGAGAATTTATTCAAAGTCACAAGGCTGGTTATACTAACACTACAATGAAGGTTTATTGACTCCACTTCAATGATCTTTCTTATATTATAGTGAATCTTAATTTTTACTAATACCTCATCCAAATCCAAATTAGTCACATTCTTGTTATTGTTATCTTATTATTTTCATTTTTTGGTTATTACTTTTTTTTTTGCATATCATTCATAAATTCTCGGTTCAATTCCTTCTGAACCAAGCATATCCTTCCATTAGAGCTCTATCAAGGAGGATCTACTAATAGTAAACTTTTCTAAAAGATCTTTATTTTACTTTACTTACTAAAAAACTATTTGATTGAAATAGAATCTCATATAGAAGTTTTTAGGTGAGTATAGAAGATAGATATTTTATTCTCAGCATTACAATAACGTTTTATTGCCCTCTGGTCTTCATTGGCATTGATGAGACTCTGCTGTCATTTTAATTATATACCTTTTACATGAAAATATCTTTTCTCCTCAGTTATTCTTAATATTTCATCTTTATCTTGGGATTCTGCAATTTATCTATTATATGTCCAGTTAAAAATGTTTTTTCTTTGTTCTGCTTGGGATTCAATGTACTCTATTTAAAAAATAAATATTCATTCTTTCACCATTTCTGTAAAATTCCAAGATATTACTTCAAAAGATCAGGGTTTTGTTATCCTGTCTACTCTTGCTTTCTGTTACTCATTTTAGATATGTGTTGAAATTTTTCATTCCATTTTCCATGTCTCTCTAAATTTTCATGTTATGTTTCTTTACTTTCTTTTCAGTTTTAGTTTCTAGTTCAGTAATTCTCTCTTTAGTTGCATTTAACATGCTGTTTTATTTCTTTACTAAGCTTAATCTCAATAACTATGTTTTCATTTATAGAAACTCCATTTATTTCATTTTCCAATTGAATTGATCACTTCTCATATATCCTGGTCTTCCAGTGTGATTTGTCCTTTTTTTTTCAAATAACACTTATAAACATACATATGTTATCATTATTGTTAATTTAGCATCTCATTGTTCTATAAATTTGGATTCTTGGAACACAGATCTTGTCTGATATTGTACCTACAATCTTCCTGGTGTTTTTAAAAAATTTTTCTTTGTATAACTTGTAACTTTTCTTATGAGCTCACTTTCGGTGGGGATTATTAACTCTGGTGGAATTTGCACATAATCCTTTGATAAAACATTGCCAAAGAGTGGTTCCACGTTTGTGTGTGCCAGATACTCTGGGAATTTTCCTATCTACATGACCAGTTTTTATGTTGAACTATCAATACTGGTATTCTTCCATCAAGGAGATTAGAAAAATTCCATGTAGGCTCTGTTCTATAAAAGGACTAAAGCTAAAGAGAGAGGGTAGATGGGGTTCTTGGAAAGATATGTAGATCCACCAGATGCCATTTCTGGTGCTTTTACATGGAGAGCTGAGCCTATTAGTATCTGGCATGTTAAATTCTCAAGAATCTGGAAGGAAGACAATCTCATCTTTGCCAAAATGAATCTTCATTCCAATACAGACAACAAGTAGCAGCTTGCATTCCAAAGGACACAGAGCTGGAAAATCCACATTCTGTACCTAACACCCCCCAAAATGTTCAAGCTGCTTTTCCCATCATTGAAAACCGAGTGCACAAGAGATTCTTAAATATGGCTAGCATCTTAAAATTCTGAGTTCCTGCTACAACACATGTTGGCCTCCTGCAGGTACACATGGCTTCCTGGCAATACTTCTCAGTATTTTCTAAGATGCAGATATATTGTGGCTCTCACAGTAAGGGATTGATTTAAAAGTTTAGACTAGGTTCAACTGATACTCATTTTATATTAAGGATGGTAACAATGACTAATATCATGTGGGCCAGGCAGCAAGTAAATGCTTTATATTAATTATGCCATTTAGTCATTTCTAACGTCCTGGCTCTCTATTTTACAAATCAAGAAAGTGTGACCTGGAGAATTTAGTAACTTACATATGGCCATGAATGTAGGGAATTTCAATTTGAATTTGAGCAATATGATTTCTACATCACACTCTTAAACTCAATGTATATTGCTGCAACTGGAATTGTTATTTCTTCTTCTGGAAAATAATGGAGATAAAAGATTTTTTTTTTTTTACAAAAACAATAAACATCTACTTTCAAAGTCATTTCAGCATTGTAAGTACAATTGTAGACAAGACTGACCTATGGAGCTGAAGTGACCACAGGGGTCCTCAGTGACTGGTTCTTGTGATCCTGCATGAAGGATTTCAATCAAGCCACACAGAGTAACAAGCAGGAGTTTATTAGAGAAACTGAGATGAGTGCCAACATTGTGGTATGTCTCCAGAGAGAACAGTGTGGCTCTAGTGGAGTCTGCACTTTCAAAGGGCTTTGAATCCCCTTGTTCTTGTCTTAGTTTTTCACACTCTGTTAAGTGAGTTATTACCCTTTTGACAACCCTTAGCAAAATTTCATTTTGAGAGTCATGATGACCTGGTCACAAGGGATGGACATGACATGGTTTAGATGGCCTGGTCACAGGGGTGGGTTGTGACAGCCTGGTTGCAAGAGATAAGGTCTTGAAATAATACTCCCCTTTAAAGGGTTACAATTAAAGTGGCTGGGGGAGGTTTGACATAACCAATTTCCATTTTCCAGATGTTTGTCTGCTTTGATAAAGTTCCCTGTGATTCCCAGTCCTGTGATCTATGGACTCTCTTGGATGCATATGTCTGATGTTTTCCTGTAACGTATCACCCTTCATTGTCCGTCTTCCATTGATTGACCTGCTCCTGGCTGCCTAGCTACCTAACATAGTGATCTAGGACACTAGTGTCCTGTAACCACTTTGATATTAACTCTTGCCCTAGTTCTCAACGAACCATCTAGATGTTCCCTAAATATCACTAATTTGGCAAATCTGTATATATACCCATTAGTTTATGTGTGTGATATATAACTTTCTCTTAGACATAGCTCAGAAAGTCACTTGTTCATATTGTGTCCTGAATGTTTCACTTTGACAAGAATGGTTTCCATAATGCTTTTCAGGTATTATACAACTTAAAATAAGACTTAAAAGAGATTGGCAAGTTATACTCCATGTATGTATAATATGTCAAAATACACTCTACTGTCATGCATATCTAAAAAGAACAAAGTTTTAAAAATGTAAAAAAGATTTAAAAAGAGAGACAGAGATTAAGTTAGCAGTTATTGGTGCCCCTGCCACTTGCCGGTGCTCAGTGACTAAATGATAACTAGCTTGTTTTACTCATCTTTCCCCAAGTCTCAGCCTCCCCTCCCCATCCACCAAGATTCCTTCATCTGTTCCATCTCGTGCCTTGGCCTGGGTGATGGAAAGCTGTGTGCCAGGAAGAGAAGCTGAGGTGATTCTGAAGAGGAAAATAATGTGCTTTCCAGAGTAAGACAAAGAAAACTAAGAAAATTGCCTCTTTTTTTTTGTTGAAGTAAGTTTTCCCCATGGTTAAAGCACACAATCACTCAAGGAAATTGGGAACATACAGAAAAAAAAGAAAGCCCCACTCACAGTTCTATCAGCCAAGACAATCACCGTTAGTAGATCTGCTTATCTCCTTGTCTTTTATTGATGCAGTTTTGTGCTTTTGGTTTTTGATAGTTACAATCATATTGTGGAATCAAATCTGTTTAGGGTTTTTTTTTTTGCCTAATTTTATAGCAAGTGGTTCCCCAAATACTGTTTATAGGGACACTCTCCATGCTTGGCTCAGGGTTGTATTCTCCTGAACATACTAGTTGGTGCTAAACATTCAGTGCTGTCTGAGGTCATTAAACAGTAGACCTCAGCAGAGGTGTGATTCCCAGCAGCTGACGCTGGCAGCCGCCTTTCCCTTCTCTTCACACCCCTTCCTGGAGCCTTAAGATGTCTCCTGCCAAGGTTTATTCCAGTTGCTATTTATTCAAATTTTTATTAATCCTGACAACAGTGGTGATGTATAATATTGTCCTTTATAATGGCAAAGAACTCCCACCAACTTTTAATTGCCTGCTGATCTTTTGTAAATCAGTTCTTTGAAGGTATCTTGAGTTGCTGTGAAATGAATATTTTTTTGCATCCTGTGTAACATGCTTATTTTTTTCTTCCATCCCCACCTTCCTGGCCTCAGCCCTAGCACTTAATCACATTTCACCAGGCATAATGGATTAAACTCTAACAAGAGCCCAAATTAAATGTCGAAAAAAGAGGCCACTGCAGAATAAGCCAAATGCCTTTGGCAATCACTCAAACTGGGGAAAGGACAGTCATTGGTCAGGATCTCATCTGCTTGGATTGATTTATTAGCAATTAAACCATAAGGGGATTATATAGTAACAGTGAGAGAGAGAGAGAGAGAGAGAGAGAGAGAGAGAGAGAGGTGTTTAAGAAAAATATTTCAGAAACTTATGCCTGTTGATTAATAACTTTCAATTTCTCCATCCATCCAGTCCCATTCCAGTTTTTAATTTTATAAAATTGACTATTCAATAAGTGAAATCAGGTGGTATTTGTCTTTCTGTGGCTGACTTATTTCACTTAGCACAATATCCTCAAGGTCCATCTGTGCTGTTGCATATTACAAAATTTTCTACTTTTTGTGAATGAATATCCTTCCGTTGTATGCATATACTATGTTTTTTTTTTAATCCATGTCTGTCAGTGGACATTCATGTTGTGTCCATATCCTGACTATTGTGAATTTCTCATTTACCACAAGCAAACATGGGATATTTAACTTCTGAGATCCTGATTTCCATTCTTTTAAATAGATGCCTCAAAGTGAGACTGCTCAATCTCATGATAGTGTTATCTTTGAGGAGCCTCTACATTGTTTTCCATAGTGGTCTGCATAGAGGATTTTGCATTACTATAAAACAGTGGGCAACTGTTCTAATTTTTCCATATATTTGCCAACTCTTTTTTTTTATACTGGTGATTGAACCCAGGTGAGCTTTACCACTGCACTATATCCCCAGACATTTTTATTTTTTATTTTGAGATAGGGTCTTATTAACTTGCTGAGGTTGGCCTTGAACTCATGATCCTCCTGCCTCAGCTTCCTGAGTCTCTGGGATTACAGACATGTGAATTACAGGCCCAGCCACTTAACTTTGTTTGTTTTCATTTGTTTTTAAGTTTTTTAAATTAACAAGTAAAATTATATCTATTTATGATATACAACATAATGTTTCAATGTATTGTGTATATTATGAAATGACTACATTGAGGTAATTAAAATACCTGTTTACCTCACATACATATCATTTTTTTTTTTTGGTAAGAACACTTAAATTCTCTTCTCAGCAATTTTTAAGTACACACTACAGTAACCAGCACGTACAATCGATCTCCTGAACATATTCCTTCTTTCCTTCTGCCTGACTGAAAGTCTGTGTGTCTGACCTACAGCTCCTGGACCTCACATTCCCAACCCCTGGTAACCACCATTCTACTCTGTTTCTATGACTTGGACTGTTTTAGATTCTGCATGTAAGTGATATCATGTGGTATTTGTCATTCTATGCCTGGTACAGATTCAACTCTGCTGTCACAAATGATAAAATTATCATTGTTATTATAATTATTGTTATTATTGAGAGCAGCCATGGTAGTAGTTGTGGTATTGTATCTCATATTTTACACTTCAAAAATTTTAAGAGGGTAGATATCATGTTGAATTACCATAATAAGAAAAAGATTGTAGCATGAAACAACTTTAGTCTTGTATCAGACCCTGATATCTTTTAAAAAGGGTATTCCTGCACCAGATTCTAAGATTTTTTTCAGTATTCTTCATAGTATTGAGAAGGATGCCTTTCCTACACAGAAGTTCAATAAGTGTTGCCTTCTCCCTCTTCCATTAAAAGTCCTCTATGTGAATCCCTCATGTCTTATAGAGGCTGCTGCAAAGTAAAATGTGTCCATCTAAAGAAAGACTCAGGAAAGAATATCTTGTTAAGAGCAAGGATTAAAATGTCAAATGCACCTGGACCAAAATTCTGACTTTGACACATACTTGCTGTGTGACTTTGGCAAGTAATGTAACCTCTCTGAAACTTTCTATGAAATTTAGGCAATTGGGGATTGTTGTCAGGATTATAAGAGTTAACCACACATAAATTCCTTTATATTATATTGATGTTTATTTTCTGCGTATGTACCTCCTTTTGGTTTGGGTATCAGTGGCTTTAGTTCTTCACCATTATATATAATATCATCGAGTGTTCTGTGATGAGATTGCACATGCCTTTGGGTGTGGTTAGCTAGGAGCTAATAACTTATTCCAAGGACACATACAGCGTGTCCAGGGAATACTTAGTGGCACCCTCCATCTCATTATTACCTGTCCTTGCAATTTCAGCAGGCTGAGGGTAGATTCACACTTGTGAAAATCACACCTGCATAATCTCCTTGCCCATTTATCATCGCTTACAGTCCCGTGTCCAGGAGATAAATGCCCATGAAATGTGTAAACAGAAACAGCCGAGACGACTATAGCCAAGGAGGATGTTAATGCAGAACAATAAATTAGCCATGCATGAGCCAGTGGCAGGTAATATGCTACCCAGAATTTCTCTGTCTCCTACCCAGGATATAACACGGTAAGAAAAACAGCATATGTAGTGGGTGTCACTGGTTAATTGAAGAGTCTTGTTTCACTGAAGTGTAGACATAATTTTTTCCCTCTCTGAAATGTCCCAAACTACTTTCAAAATCCTTTCTCCTTGGGGCTGGGGATGTGGCTCAAGCGGTAGCGCACTCGCCTGGCATGCATGCGGCCTGGGTTAGATCCTCAGCACCACATACAAACAAAGATGTTGTGTCCGCTGAAAACTAAAAAATAAATATTAAAATTCTCTCTCTCTCTCTCTCTCTCAAAAAAAAAAAAAAAATCCTCTCTCCCCCTGGGTTGCAGAGATGCTCAGGGTATCTTAGCCACAAACCATACAACTTTTCTCTCACTTCAAGTTTCTCAGTCTCAGCTTCTTAAGACATTTGTAAAACTTCCTTTTTTCCTGCTCCCCTAATTCCGAATTCCGTTCTCCCCTGCCCTGGGTGGAGATGGAAACCTGGGCTCTCATAGTCACATGAGTCAGTTCACACTGGTCACTCCTCCTTCCAGCTTCCCCAGATCATGTGACCAAGGATTGAGGTGGGTCAAAGAGGAAGGGACAGGCTGTGAAGTGGAGCCCTTGTCTCCTGATTCCCACTGCCCCTGAGTATCAGTGGCCTTTGGTTTCCTCCCCGAAGCAGCCTTGTCTTGAGTTTCTGTATGATGCTGGTCTGCTGAGCATGCTATAACAAAAGACCTCAGGCTGGACAGCTTAAACAGTGTAAATTTTTTTTCTCACAGTTCTGAAGGCTGAAAGTCCAATATGACAGTGTTGGCAGGGCTGTTTTCTTCTGAGGCCTCTCCCCCTGATGGGTAGATGGCTGCCGTCTCTCTGTGGCCTCACATGTGTATTTCTTTGGTCTGTACACCTCTGGTGTCTCCCTTGTGTCCTAGTCCCCTTTTCTTATGAAGACAACAATCAGATTGGATTTGGGCCCACCCTCCTGGCCTCATTTTAATTTATTTACTTTGTTAAAGGTCCTATCTCCAAGTACTGCTGTATTCTGAGGTACTGGGAGTTAGGACATCAACTAATGCATTTCAGGGAGAAACAATCCAGTCCATAATATGTGTGTGTGTGTGTGTAAATGTATGCATGTGTGTATGTGTGTGTACAATTAGGACAATTGGACTTATAAGGACACCTGCTAGGACCAAAATCCTCTCTCGGCACATTCAGAGGAAAGGTTGTGTGAGGATGAAGTAAGAAGTTCACCACCTGCAAACCAGGAAGGGAAGAGCTATCCTAATCTTGGACTTCTAGTCTCCAGAACTTTGATAAAAGGAACATTTGTTGTTTTGGCCACCCAGTCTGTGATATTTTGTTACAACAGCTTCTGCAGACTAATACAAACACCTTAAATGAAAGCTCCTGGGAAGACTTTTTATGTGTTTTTGTTTGGTTCCCCCAAGTTAGATGCACATGCCAGAGTATGGTGCAGCTGCTAGGATGACTGTCAAAGCCATGACCTGCACCATTGGTGTTGTCCCCATCCAGGGAGAGGACAGCCACCCTGCATGCTGCACCTCTGCAATCACATGTGTATACACCTGGTACCACATTTCAGGACAATGGATACAGGCAAGATGTCTGTGCTAGTAAGGGAGAGAGCTGTACTGTATGTGTAGAAAAATTCAAGGAGCTAAGGGTCTCCAACACTGGGAAAAGGAAGCTGGGATTAGACAGGGATGACCTCTGGGATTGAAATGGTAGTGCTAATACCCAGGACAGGAATTTTCAGGCAGTCAGATGTTGTCTGAACATGAAAAGACCTTGCCAGCAGAATTATTTAAAACAGGAAAACATGCCCTCAAAAAGAAGTAATCTTATTTCTGGAAGTGACAACCCCAGGCTAGGAAAATATTTGTAAAGGTACTCAGTTCAGTGGATTGCTTGTTGCTTAAGGAGACAGTCACCCTTCAATGAACACACATGTACAGATATAAACCAAAAAAAAAAAAAAAAAAAAAAAAAACAGAAAAATAGATTGTTTCAAGAGGCTAGGCACTAAGGTCAAATTATGGAGATACCAATAAATGTCTTAATATTATGTGAAGTCAAAGTACACTGCCAGGCTCCAAATCCGCTGTGTTCCTTTTTCATTTGTGCATCTCTTGATTTGGAAAGTTTGCCCCCAGGCAAACAAATACTCACATTATCGATTTTGATGTTGTTCTTTGTGTCTGTGAAATAATGAGTCTATTTCTTTTTCAATATGGAACTCCCTTTAGAAGCAGAATGCAAACAAATGAACTTTCACAGACAAAATAACGTTGTTTTTGGAAGCATAATGCATGTTTATGGTGGAAAATACAGAAAGGGATATGGAATGACAATAGGTACCCAGATTCTTAGCTCTCAAAGATCACCAGGATTAATAATTTAGTGTATTTAATGCCAGTATTTTGACTATACAAATGGGCTCACGTGCACAGCTACAATTATAGGTAGTGACACACATGTCACTTTCAAATTGAAATTAGGTTACATCCTTTTCACAATATCTGACACATTATCAACAATGCCCTATGCCATTAATAAATTTGAAAATGTGATTTTTAAATAACTGGGTCATATTGGATGCACGGGTTTGCCATAATTGACAATAAATTTCAAACTTTACCCATTGAATATTTACAATGTGGCCAGTGTTTCACTGTTAAAATTAATACTACGTTGAACATCCTTATACACATATCATTATATACAGCTTTGATTATTTTCTTCAGGTAATTATTAAGTATGGGATTAATGGGTCAATGCCTTAGTATCTATAAACCTCTTGATAGAAATTGCTGATCAAATTGCCTTCCAGGAAAATGATAGCAGTTTATATTCCCATGATTGGTAATAAGGCTGCTGGTTTTTAGCACTCCCCCAGTGCTAAGCATAGTCTCTAAAAAAACAATTTTTTTATTTTTTGCCAATTTGATGAACAAGGATGGACCCACAGCTTTGTTATGATGTTTCATTAGCAAGATGGACCTCTTTTATTTCATATGGTGTTATGTAATTTAAGTGGTTTCTGTTTTGGATTGTCTATTTACAGTCTTTGATAATGTTTCTATTGGCTTTTATCTTTTGTTAATTTGAGGGGAATTTCACAATAGAGAGAAATAAACTGTAATACAAACGATTCTTTCTTAATAGTTTGCCACTTTTCACTCAATTTGTTTTCCATCATCATTGACTTGCAGAAGATTTTACAGAAATTAAGTTAATAACATGTAGTTTTTCTTTTATAATTGTTTTCCCACTACATTTACACTTAGACATGCTGTGGGTCACGCCTGTAATCTTGGGAAGCTGAGGCAGGAGGATTGCAAATTCAAAGCCAGCCTCAGCAACTTAGTGAAACCCTAAGCAACTTAGTGAGATCCTGTCTCAAATAAATAAATAAATAAATAAAAAGGGCTGAAGATGTGACTCAGTGGTAAAGTGTCCCTGGGTTCAATCCCTGGTACTAACCCCCCAAAAAATTACATTTAGAAAGTTTTTTCAACCTTAAAATTAGATCAATATTCAGGTATATTTAATTTGAAGAAGCACTAGAATCCTTTTTGTCCAGTGTGTCTCTTAAATGCAGCGTGAGGTAGGAATCTAACTTAGTTCCCCACATAGAGGACTAGTTGCCCCATACTGTTTACTGGATATTTCCCCTCCTCAATTTTTTAAGTCAGCTTTTTTCACCACTGTGACAACAAGACCTGACAAGAATAATTAGAGGCAAAAAAAAATTATTTTGAGGCTCATGGTTTCAGAGGTCTCAGTGCATAGATGACTGATTCCTTTCCTTGAGGCCTGAGGTGAGGCAGAACATCAAAGTGGAAGAGTGTGGTATAGGAAAGAGGCTCAGGACATGGTCCCAGGAAGCAGAGAGTAAAATCACCTCTCATCACAACAGAATATAAGGGCACACCCTCATCCACCCACCTCCTCCAGCCTCATGCTACCTCTCTGCAGTTACTACCCAGTTAACCCCCATTAACTAATGCACTGATTGGGTTAAGGGTCTTATAACTCAATCATTTTACCTCTAAATTTTCTTGCATTGTCTCACACATGAGCTTTTGGGAGACACTTCACATCTAAACATCAATTATCTGAGATATCATCAAGAGTCTGTCCACTCATACATTGTAACTACTTATATAATGATTGAAGTTTTATGAGTTAAATTTTGGATTGGTATTTATACGAGAGTAATAAAATATTGACCATTATTGAAGCTGGGCAATGGGAACATCAGGGCTTATCATGATATTATTTTTCCTTTGTACTTAACAATGTAATAAAATGACTTTTATTACAGTTATGGTTATAGGAAGTCTGAGCCTTCATATTAGACCTCCTGTCTCTTCATTGAATTCAAAATGAAGTCATTGGTCATCAGATCCTAACACCGACTTTACTGCATCATCGATGCCACTTCCTCCATCCAGATGACTCCCTCCTCTTCCCTGATCTCTTGCCTTGGGGTTCACTGGTTCAGCCATCTTCCCACTGGCCCATGTAGTTGTGCCATTGCTTCTGCATGGGGCTCTGGCTTTGCACACCGATTGCTCACCCCTGAACCCACTCTGCTGCATCCCATCTTGGTTCATTTGCTCCCTGCTCCCTGCCTGCAGAGTGCCCACTCTTTTTGTCCACCTGGCAAACTTGCATGGCCCCTTCAATCCTCAAATGGAGTACGGGCCTTAGGAAGACTTTCTGGGGCCCCAGGGCACCCCCAGCCCATTGCTAAGTATGGCCCTTTGCTTTCTCCCTGGGATTCCCACCATTGAATACATTCTAGTGTGAGTATTTGTTTTAAGTGACTCAGAGGGAACAAATAGTCACACTTATTCATATAACTTCAGTGACTAGGAGAGAGCCAGGGAATGGTTGATATGTAAATAAAAGGAAAATATGCCTTTTCAACCCACATGGAAGAAACAATTATTCTAAATTGGAATTTAATTGGGGTAATCTTTCTGTCTCTTATTTCTTAAGTATGGTTGCACCTCCAGGTTCTATCCAAATGAGACACAGATTTACAATGAAACTAATGGAGCCTGAGCCTCAGGGCCCCTCATTATGCACACCCTTTCCCAGGCCCTGAAAAAAGACTGGGTGATATGATCACATGCTTATACAATATTGCAATATTTGCAAGATACTTCGCTCCTCCTTTCTACTTCTTTCTGTCAGATGATGCAGGAGTGAGCAAGGACACATCTAGGATTTATCCAAGGGGAGGATGTGCTGGAAATGTAATCATTTGAATTCAGTCAGATCCATGTACAGAGTTCACAATTACTTTCAATTATTGGTAAGTTACTGTGAGCTGTCTTCATGCAAGAGAGGCCACTTCTTTTCCATCTCAGCTGACTCACCTGGTATCTTGACCCAGAGGTGCAGGGCACAAAACCCTCAATGATGTAAATTTGTCCCATGGCACCTAGCACCGGAAGTACATGAATATTGGAGAAGCTGCATGGTTTGTCATTCACAATGCTAAAAGTTGGTTGGTGAGATAGCCTTAGAGTCCCAGTGTATCTGGTCAAAACAGATGGCCTTGCTTGTCAAGTTATGTTTAAAACCTAATGCAAGCAATTATATTTTTTAAAAAGTTCTTGATAGGAACTGAGTAAAGAAGAATTTTGTATTTTGGTTTAGAATTCCTGAATTTATCAGGGACTAGTGAGCATCTCTGGGTGACGTCGCAGGATTGACTGAACTTGATATTACAAAGAATAGTCATGAGGGATGACCTTGAAGGAAATATTTCCAAACCATTAGTAGATAAATAAAATTTGATCAGCCATGCTACCTATAAGACAATTATCTTTCCATTTTATCAATAAAAATGATATTAGTACAAAATTCTTGTCCTGGTGAGAGTTGGTACAAGAGTGTGCAGCTAAAAATATATCAAAATACAGAAAACATACACAAAATAAGCATTATAAGATGTATCAGAAAGTTGATCCTAAAAAGAACATGGAATTTTAAAAACTCTTGTGGTGCAGGTAGCAATGATCAACTGTTTAAAATGAATAATGTGGTTTGTTTTTCCCTGTAGAGATTTATAGATTTATTTTCTTGAACTATGTCTGACATTTAGCGTAGCTTGGGAAAGGTAAATAAAATAGTACCTTATTAACAGAGGAAATTTTACTTTATGCAGGTTATAATTGTGAGTGTTCATTAAATGTATAGTAATAAAATATTTTAAAAAAACCTGAACTTGGTACTTTAAAAAATTTTCTTTTTTAATTAATTAATTAATTCTAATTAGGTATATATGACAGCAGAATGCATTTTGATTCGTTGTACACAATTGCAGCACAACTTTTCATTTCTCTGGTTGTACACAATGTAGCATTGCACCAAATGTATAGTCATACGTGTACCTAGGGTAATGATGTCCATCTCATTCCACCATCTTTCCTACCCCCACACCTCCTTTTCTCCCTTCCCCTTCCCTTTGCCCAATTACAATTCCTCCATTTTTCCCATGTCTACCCCATTATGGATCAGCATTCACTTATCAGAGAGAACATTCTGCCTTTGTTTTTTAGGGGATTAGCTTAATTCCCTTAGCATGATATTCACCAACTCCATTCATTTATCTGAAAATGCCCTAATATTATTCTCTTTCAGTGCTGAGTAATATTCCATTGTGTATATATACCACATTTTCTTTATCCATTCATCTATTGAAGGACATCTAGGTTGGTTCCACAGTTTAGCTGTTATGAATTGAGCTGATATAACACTGATGTGGCTGCACTTCTATAGTATGCTGTTTTTAAGTCCTTTGGGTATAGACCTAGGAGTAGGATAGCTGGGTCAAATAGTGGTTCCATTCCAACTTTTCTAAGGAATCTCCATACTGCTTTCCATATTGGTTGCACCAATTTGCAGTCCCACCAGAAATTTTTCCCCCACATCATCTCCAACACTTATTGTTGTCTGTATTCTTGATAGCTGCCATTCTGACTGGAGTGAGATGAAATCTTAGAGTTTTGATTTTCATTTCTCTAATTACTAGAGATTTTGAACATTTTTTCATATATTTTTTGATCGATTGTATATCTTGTTCTGAGAAGTTTCTGTTCAGCTCCTTAGCCTTTTATTGAATTTTTGTGTGTGTATGTGTGTGTGTTAAGTTTTTTTTTTTTTTTTGAGTTCTTTATATATCCTGGAGATTAGTGCTCTATCTAATGTGCATGTTGCAAAAATTTGCTCCCAAAATGTAGGCTCTCTCTTCACCTGATTGTTTCTTTTGCTGAGAAGAAGCGTTTTAGTTTGATTCCATCCTGTTTATTAATTCTTGATTTTAGTTCTTTCACTTTAAGAGTTGGTATAATGTGTTTTGATTTAAAGTAAATGTTCACATTTTTACTTAATTTTTTATTTGCATGATTTTTTTTAAAAAGATGATCCTTCACACCACAATGAAAAAATCTTCAAGCACAATTTAAAAATAATCAAAATCCCTCTCTCCATAAGCTTTGGATCTATTTTTAGTCCTTCTCCTCTCTGAGCCCTCACTAGTTTGTGCCTTCACTATTGCAATGCCTTCTTGTGTCCACTCCCCAACTCCCTTTCGTTTTGAGCTCCTGTGTGCCAGTTGGATGTTGATTCTCTGTGGCCCTCTTTCTATTCACCTTCTCACCCCATATCAAGGTGGCCTTTGTTCTCCCAACTTACTTCTTTGATATCATCACTTCTTTCCCTCCTCAACTTCTTTTACCACATGGCTCACACTGAATCCATCAGATGCACTCAAATATTCTTCCTCATGTTTCCGCCATTGGCATGCCTTGAAGTTAAAACCTCCATTGCGCTGGGCACGGTGGTGCACACCTGTAATCCCAGCTGCTCGGGAGGATGAGACAGGAGGATCACTAGTTCATAACCAGCCTCAGCAACTTAGCGAGGCACTAAGCAACTCAGTGAGACCCTGTTTCTAAATAAAATATGGCTCAGTGGTTAAATGCCCCTGAGTTCAATCCCCAGTACCAAACAAACAAAAGAAAGACCTCCATTGCCTCATACGTAGACTATTGTAGCCTTTTGAATTATTGGGTTCCTGACTCCTGTTCTTCTGTAAATAGTCCATTTCATTGTATTTTACTTTGGATTTCTGGTGCATGAAACTGTTGGGATTCGGAAAAAAATAATCAAAGTCTCTGCTCCGTGGTATGGATTCTTCTCTACTTCTTGGGTGAAATCTCAAGCACATCCCATAGTTTACCCACATGTTCTTAGCTAGTTAAAAATATCCCTCTCATCACTACTTGTCACAGAAGTGTCAGTTCTGTAATTAATACACAGGGAACATAATAATTATAAGAGTTAGGACTCCACAGAGAAAGAGAAATGATAGGAGGAGATCTTTATCTATATCTTTATCATCTATTATGTGTGTGTGTGTGTGTGTGTGTGTGTGTGTGTGTGTGTGTATGAGTGAGGGGAGAAGAGAAAGAGATGTTAAATGATTGGCTCACCTGGTTGTGTAGGCTGGCAAGTACAAAATCTTCACAGCAGACCAGTGAGCTGCAGACCTAGGTTCCTGACAGTCTGGAAGCAGAATTCCCTCCTTCCCAGGAGACTCCAGTCTTCTCTTAAGCCTTTCAACCGATCAGATGCAGCCCACTGGATTATGGAGGACACTCTGCTTTACTTAAAATCCACTGATTTAAATGTTAATGCCATCTAAATAAAAGTACCTCCTAGCCACATTGTGTCTGGCCAAGGTCCCACACCCTAGCCAAGGGGACACGTAACATTGCCATCATAATCACTAAACTTCCATCCTCATACAAAGCTGAAGTCAGGCTCTGCACCTGTCTGGGGAGAGGGTTACACTGGCACACCTGCCCACCCCCTGGCTCCATGTGAGGGAGGGGATGGGGTAGACAAGGGGCAGGAAGACCCACTCAGCTCTCCTGCGCTAGTGCTTTCCAGACTTGGAGGTGTGGTTGAAGACATGCAGAGGCCTGCAGAGAACCCTTGTGTGGTGGTGTACCCTCTTTCTCCATTCTTCCTGCAGCACAAAGGCGATGCTCCCACACGTTCAAATGAGGAATAAAAACATGCAACTAAATAGCTGTGGCAACCCAGCCCATTTTATCTGTGACTCTGGTAACCTAGTACACTTCTTGGAATTAGTTTTCTTTGTGGTTGGGTCTTTTTCTAAGAAATGTTTTGTGGCGTGTGGTCACAGGCAGGCGTCTGAGGTAGGAGGAAATGTGGACAGGGCAGATCCACTACCTTTTGACAAGGGAGAAGGCTAAGTGGAACCTATTTTTAGGGTCTCTCCCCCAAATTTACTTCCTTTATATTTTTCCTTTCACTTATATCATGGCTTTTGTAAAGGTTATATATATATTTTAATCTAGCTAGATTGTAATCATTCTAAGAAAAGGACTCTCTCTATATATGGCATAACCCAGGCAGCAGCCATGGTCTGCATGGTCACCCAGCTTCCAGGAACAACATACATCACCATATCAACTTGCAAGCCGCTCCTAGGTTCATGTCCGAAAGAATCGAAAGCAGGGACTCAAGCAAATATTTGCACATCCATGTTCATAGTAGCATGATTTATAATAGCAAAAAAAGTGGAAGCAATGCAAGTGTCTATTGATGTATGAATTGATAAACAAAATGTGGTGTATATAAAATGTATCAATTCTGATAACATGGATGAAACTTGGAGACATTATGTTAAGTTACCACCACGTGTCTGATGTTTATTCAGTTTCCCTGAACTAGGGTGGCAAGTCAGGGAAAAGTGGGCACATGGTTGATCTAGCTCTGGTGGAGACTGGATCTAACAACAAAATGGAGCCCACACACTTTATTTAAATGGGTAGGAACACCAGTGGGATTCAGTGTGAAGAACTTCCCAAGGAAAATAGGATGAAGATGGCAAAAACAACTTGGTTGGGACTTAGAAGTTTACCCACCTCCTCTCCTTCCAGGCTGCTGCATTGAACCTAGGGCTGTCTGAGCCAAGGGGCAGGTGTCAGCATAAATGGAGTGGTCTCACATCGGTGGGATTTCATGAAGAGTTCTCAGAAGAGCAACCCCCCTGCCTTGAGATGGCTCAAACAAACCCATAATTCATTCATGCCCCTGACATTAAGTGAAATAAGCCAGTTGCAAAAGAAAAATACCTTACGATTCCACTTATATGAAGTCTCCAGAGGAGTGAATTAATATAGAAAGTAGGATGGCACCTGCCAAGGAATAAAGGGAAGAGAATGGAGAATTATTTTTTAGTTGGTGAGAAGGTTCATTGTGGGAAAATGGAAAAAATTTCTGGAGATAGAGAGTATTAGTTGTTGCACAAAAATGTGAATATACTTAATGTCATGGAACTGATAAATTTTGTTAAGAATATTTTACCAGGGAGAGGGAAGATGGCGGCGAGGGGAGTGCATTGCCCCCGTGTGCTGCTTCACTGTGTGGGAGTATGACAAGTCAGGATGGCTAAAGGCTATCTTGTTAGGAATTTCCAGCAACAGTGGGGTGCTCCAGAACCTGGAGGAAGGATTTCCATCGCACGAGGATCGGCTACGGGGACTCAAACGCGAGAGGTTTGTCGCACGGAGGGTAACACTGCTTATTCAGCAAATCGCCCCGCGGCTAGAGTCTGCAGCGCGCGCTGGGAAACGAGGAGATAGCGACGCAGGGATACAGCGCTGCAGTTTCTGCCAGCCGTGCAAGCACCGTACTCAGGGCTGAATTCTGGGTTCGAGACGGGGGAAGGAAGCGGTCCATCTCGGTTCTCCACACCGGTCAGACCACAGAGGAGGCCAGCAGCCACCATGTTGGAAAGCTGACGTCACCATCCCTGTTTTCAACTGACCGCAGCTCATTCAGCCGTAGAACAGGTAATTTCAGGCTGCCATTCGCCTGCAGCTTGCAGACAGATTGCTAGGGTTCAGTGCCTGGGTGCTTCTTAGAACCTGATCTTATCGGAGCGAACACCGAGCGCGTGGTGGCCGAGTTCCGGCTCCCGGAACCGCCCTGGCCCAGGGCTGCGGAGCCTGCGGAGGCTGCTTCTTGGACCCTGCTCCTATCAGAGCATACACCAAGCACTAAGCGGCCGAATTCCGGCTCCCGGAACTGAGCCCGCGGGGACTGCTTCTTGGAGCCTACTCTTATAGGAGCTTACACCGAGCACAGAGCGGCCGAGTTCCGGCTCCCGGAACTTCCCTGGCCTGGGGCTAGGAGCCCGCGGAAACTGCTTCTCGGTCCGGGTCCTGCTGAGGGCTGGTCAGGACTCACCCGTTGCTTTGGTTGCCCGGCAAGGGGAACGAAATGCTGCCATTTGCATAGGATACCAACATGGCAGAGATCTGATGTCA
>NW_026000196.1:9511822-9656822 GCF_001458135.2 Marmota marmota marmota
ATGGCAATATGTAAATCAATGGATGTGTAACTGATGTGATTCTGCAATCTGTGTATGGGGTGAAGGTGGGAGTTCATAACCCACTTGAATCAAAGTGTGGAATATGATATGTCAAGAAATTTGTAATGTTTTGAACAACCCACAATAAAAAATTAAAAAAAAAGAATATTTTACCAGAAAAAATATGTAAGAGACCTCTTTCTCCAATCTTTTTATGTTATTATTAAAGCCATCAAAAACTTCTGGATAAAATCAGAATTATTAACTGAGTCAGCTGGGCTTTGTATTATCTGCCCTGGGCACACCTCCTGTCCAACACTCCCAGGGAACCTCCTTGCCTCTGGGGTTCCATGCTCCAGCCACTGGCTGCCTTTAGCTCCTCAAACAGAATTGCTTCCTCTTAGCTGTAGCCTCTCTCTGCTTGATCTGCCCTTCCCATAGATATAGCCATAATGTGGCTTATTGCTGCACATGACTACGATCCTAAAACAATTTAATAGGTAGCTTCCTTTCCCTGAAAAACTTGATTTGCCAAAGTTGTGGAGAATGTTGTTGTGTCTGCCTCCTACCAAACAGTTACGTTTCAGATTTTAGTTTCCAGCACTTGGCCTTTATTTTTGTGTTTCTGTTACATTAGTAAACATACTATCAAGAATTAGATTTTTACCTATAGCTAAATATTTAATAGGAAAAAATAACAAAGAAAACAAAAAATAAAAAATTGAAATCTGTAGTTATTGGACAGAAAAAAATATGAATCAACCAGTGTTTTATGTTAAGGGCAGGTTAATGAAATAAAAAAAAAACTGCTACAATTTTTTTTTATAGATCTGAATAATTTTGTAGAAGTGTGATCTATAAATCTAAAGGTGTGATTCTAATAAATTTAAAGATATAAACTATAACAATTTTTAAATTACCATATGGTATTTTTGGTTTGTACTGGATGAAGAGTTCTAAGAGTTTTATCACATGTATAGAGTGGTGTAACCACAATCTTCACCATCATCAGAATAGAGAATGGTTTAATCATTCCTCAAAAACTGGTTTATTTTCCTTTACCATAGTTTCATTTTTCCTGGGATGTCATATAAGTAGAACATAACAGTATGTAAACTTTTGAGACTGTCTTATTTTCCTCACCAAAATGCAACATTCATCCAGATTGTTCTATTTATCAATAGCTTGTTCTTTGGAAGGACATTCATATTGTTCCCAAGTAAAGCAAATAAGGAAAGAGCTGCTATAAACATTCACATATAAGTCTTTGCGTATATGTAGGTGGAATTGGTGGGTCATATAGTAAGTATATTTGTAGCTTTATAAGAAACTACCGAATTATTTTTCCAGAGTGTCTGTGCCATTTTACATTTCCTCTAGCAACATGTGAGTTCAGATTGTTCCACATTCTCAATAGCTCTTGATACATTCAGCTTTTTTTTATTATAAATTTTAGCCATTTGGATAGGTGTGTAGTGATAACTATTCATGGTGTTAATTTCATTATCCTTATGATTAATATTTCTGAGCATCTTTGCATATGTTTATTTATCATCCTTAAATCCTGTTTTAGTCAGTGTTTTCCCTGCTGTGACCAAAAGACCTGAAAAGAAAACTTACAGGTGGAAAAGTTTATTTGGGGCCTCATGGTTTCAGAGGTCTCAGTCTATAGATGGCTAGTTCTATTGCTTTTGATCTTAGGGGAGGTAGCATATCATGGTGAAAGAGTGTGGTGGAAGAAAGTGGCTCAGAACATGGCCCCAGGAAGCCAGAGAGACGTTTCTCTCACCCCAGACAAAATATATACCCCAAAGGCATATCCTCAGTGACCACCTCCTGTAGCCAAATCTTACCCATAGGACAGTTAATCCCTATCAGTGGATTAATGTAACGGTTAGGTTAAGATTCTCTTAACCCAATCATTTCACTTCTAAACTTTCTTGCATTGTCTCACACATGAGTTTTTTGGGGGTCACCTTATATTTAAACCATAATATTTCATCTTTGCCCCTCAAAGCTCATGCTTATTTCACAATGATAAATACATTTAATTCATTTCCCTGAGTCCCCATAGTCTCAACAGATTTCCAAAAAGTACAAGTGCAAAGTCTCCTCTGAAACTGAAGGCAAACTCTCAGCATGAGCCCCAAGCAAGTTATGTATATAATATATGTAAAGGCAAAGAGTGAATATTCCCATTCCATAAGGAAGAATTAGGAGCATAGAAGGAATGGGACCAAAGCAAAACTGAAATCCAACTGGGCAAACAAGTCCTGTAGTTTTATGTTCAGCATCTGGGGCATATGGCAACCTGAAGTTCTCTCCAAAGGACTTGTGCAGTACTGCTTGATGAAATGTCTCTTTAAGTCTTTTTTCCATGTTTTATTTCATTTTATTTTATAGATGCTGGGAATTGAGCTCAGGGCCTGATGCATGCTAGGCAAATGTTCTGCTACTGAGCTATATCCCCACGCCCAGTATGTTTTAAATTGAGTTGTTTGTTTTCCTTCTGTTGAGTTCTGAGAGTTTTTTCTTTTTAAATACCCTACTCTAAATATGAATCTTTAATTGGGTATGTGGTTTGGAAATATTTTCTCCTATTGTGTAGGTTGTCTTTTCATTCTTTTAACACTATCTTAAACACAGCAAAGTGTTTTGCTTTTTTAAAAATCTAATCTATTGATTATTTTTTCTTATAGATTTCTTTACCATTGTATCTAAGAATGATTGATAACTGAAGCAGGAGTATTGAACTCTCCAGTCATAATTATGGAGTTATTCATGCATTTCTCATTTCCAGTCTGTCAAACTTCTGCTTCATAGATCTTGGGGTTTATTTTTAGGTACATACACATTTAGGATTACTATGAATTCACAGTGAATTCATTTTTTTAAAATCATTATCTTATGTCCTTTTTAGTCCTAGGGATTTTTTTTTAATTTTGAAATATACTTTGCCTGATATTAATGTCAGCACTCCCTCTTTATTTGATTTATGCAGGCATGGTATATCTTTATCTATCCTTTTACTTTTAACCTACATAAAGAGGGTTTCTTAAAGACAAATATATTTGGGCGTTTTTTTCTCCTTTGTTATTCTGACATTCTACACCTTTAATTTGCTATGTTTAGGACGTATAAAAACTTTGGGAGCATATCATACCTGCTTTAAGTCTTTGATGATTCTAATATCTCTGTGACCTCAGGATTGTTACCTGTTAATCGTCTTTTACATTGTGAGTTAAGATTTTCTTGGTGTTATGGTTTGGATATGAGGTATCCCCCAAAAGCTCCTGTGTTAATGCAAGAATGTTTGGAGAGGAAATCACTAGATTATGAGAGCTGTAACCTAATCAGTCCATCAGATGAGATCTGTGAGCTCATCAGTGAATTAATCCACTTGATGGATTAATGGAGTAACTGGAGTAACTGTAGGTAGATGGGGCATGCCTGGAGGATGTGGGTCTCTGGGGAAAGACATGGATGGGTGCATCTTCCTTGCAGCCTTTCCTCCTTCCTCTCTTTGCTTCCTGACTGCTATGAATGGAGTGGTGCTCTTCCATCATGCCCTTCTGCCATGATGTTCTGTCTCAACTTGGGCCCAGAGCAATGCACAGGGCCAACCATGAACTACACCTCTTAAACCATAAACCAAAATGAACCTCCTCCAAGTTCTCGTTGGGTATTTTGGTCACAGTGACAGAATAGCAACTAATGCACCTGGTTCTTTGCATACTGATTAATTTCAGATTATATCCTGGGCATTCTATTACATCATGAATTTCTATGTCTTATTGAAATTCTAATGGGAATGTTGATTTGTAGTTGTTGTTGTTTTGACAAGCAATCATGCAAATCAGATTTAGGCCACAAATTCTGACCTGTGTTATTCTCTGGGTTCTGATTCCAACATAATTCTATTTTCAAAGCATTTTCAGTGTTGCTCAGACCAGTTCCATTGGCCAGTCTGTGACCCTGGATCTCAGTTCTCAAAGCCTGTGAAATGTTTATTAGGGCCAGATTCACACTTGCACAGGTAAAAGTGGTTCTCTAGAATTTATACACAGCTTTATTGGGATCACTCTCTTGATCTTCTTCCTCTCTATCATTCCAGCATGCTTTTGTTATCAGGGCCTCCCTTCCCAGTCCTTTGGCCAGAAACCTGGAATATTCATCAACCCAATATTCTGTGAACTTTCTATAACTGTGCCTGTGTCCAAAATCAAATGCAGGAGAAGAAAAATACATGCAATATGTATTCACAGTGACTCTTGGGACCACAGTTCCTTTGAACAGAGAGAAAGTTCTCCTCCAGAGTTTTAGGTGCCCGCCTGCTGCCATTGAGGTAACTGTGCCACTGCCAGGGTCACCAGAGTATTGGGTGAGTGTTGCTATGGGAGAGAAGGAAAAAGAAGGCTTCCTGATGCTTGTTCTGTCAACATCTGGTGTGTGTTTCTGGGCTTCAAGCTGCCTTCCTGTCCAGGTTAGATGATACTGAGGGGAAAATGGTAAAGCAACCACTGGTTTTGTGGGACTCAAAATCTGGTCTCTTTTTCCATGCTACCTGCTATCATCCATGTGTTAGAGTCCTCAGATGGCTCCTCTGTAGCCTATGCAAACTTTATAAGTACATAAGTATAAGATGGAGTGTGTTTCCATATTCTCCCCAAATAGGGCCAGACCTTACATTCTAAAGATCTTTTTCATAATTATAAAACTAATACCTATCCCCCATAGGTAATGGAGAATGTGTAGGTAAGAAGAAGGGCAAGATTACAGCTTAATTTCTTTTCTTTGCAGCTTAATTTCTTTTGATTTTTGTGTTAAGATCATGTTGTATATGAAGCTTTGTACTGGGTTTTACTTTTTCCTTAATGTGTCATCAACCTATTTCCATGGTAACATAACATTCTTCTCCAAAATTCTTCACTGTGATATACATTCTTCACTGTTGCGAATTGCATGGTGAGCATTCTTTTACATGATGTACCCTGATTCTTTAAAAACCAAATTTATTATCATTAAGCATTTAAGTTGCAAAGCTTTTAAATTGGTTGCTGTCAATGGGTAAGTAGCTGGAGAAAGCAATTAAACTCTCCTAAACCCTCGAGTCCCTATTTGAATTTTTAAAACAAAATTGTGTTATTTTACACCACACCTTCCCCTCATTATCAAACTTCATGCTCTAGAAAGAGAACTACACGTTACCAAGCAATGGCCAGGATTCTTAGAACCTTTAAGAAGGAGCCATGCAGTAAAAACAGCACCTTACATTCAAGCACAGAGAGAACTCCATCTGGGGTTAGGTGCATGAAAGAGGAGCAGTGTTGTGCTTTTTAAAAATAAGTGTCCCACCATTATTTTTATGTGTCTCTGCTCCTTAGTCCCTGCCACACATGATAAAGATTCCACTGTGCCTGCACGATAGCGATAAGACTGTGGGGAAGTGTCTGCAGATGGCTACAGTTGGAGGGGGGGGGGGGAAGCCACAAAGAACACTTTAATTAAATCTTCTTTTCGCTCTTATTAACATTCCTTGAAGATTACCATGGAATTTCCACTCTATCTCAGAAACAAATCATAACAATTTCATAAGGCTACCCCAGGCTGCCCGGAGTAAACAATTTATTATTTCACTAAGGTTTGATAAATGGGAAAATGTATATGAAGACCTTCAACACATTAACGGAAAGTCCATAGCCAATTCTGCCTGTCCTGCTGGAACTATTAGAGAACTGGCTGGAAACTGGCCACTTAAAATAATACCGAAAGTTGAGGTTCAGAAAATACATATCTGCACGTACACCCACAGATATGCATCTATGTGTATGCAATTGTCTCTCAGTATCTGTGAGGGATTGGTCCAGGATCCCCTGTAGATATCAAAATCCTAAGATGATCAATTCCCTTATAAAAATGGCATAGTATTTGTATGTAGATATGCACATTCACCTATATACTTTAACCCATCTCTACATTATTTATAATACTTAATACAATGTAAATTCTATAAAAATATTTGCTGTACTATATTTTTCGACAAATAATGACAAAAATGTACATGTGCATGAGAGATGATATAGGTCATGGCATGAATATGAAGCACCCCCCAAAGCTCCAGTGTTAATGCAGGAATGTTTGGAAGTGAAATGATTGGATTATAAGAGCTGTAACCTATTCAGTCCATCCTAGTTTGAATGGATTGACTGGGTGGTACCTGTAGGCAGGTGGGTGTGGCTTTAGGAGGTGGATATCTGGGGATGTGGCTTGGAAGGGTTTCTCTTCCCTTTGGTCACTTTCCCTTCTCTCTCTGTCTCTCTGCTTACTGGCCACCATGAGATGATCATTGCTCTTCTGCCATGCGCTTCTGTCATAATGTTCTGCCTCACCTTGGGCCCAGAAGTATGAACTTGGCCAACCATAGACTAAATCTCTGAAGCCATGAACCAAAATAAACTTTTCCTCCTCTAAGTTGTTCTAGTCAGATATTTTGATCAGATAGCAACACACACAAACACACACACACGTGTATACAAACACAGAGATTCATGTATATAATCTTTTAAAGAATATTTTTCATCTTTAAAAATAAGTTAAGTTGGTTAAGTCCATGGATACAGAATCTGAACATACAGAGGGCTAACTGTATTATACATACATATGTGTGTGTATGTCCCTATAAAAAAGACCACATCTATAACTTGATGGCAACTTGAAATTCTCAAAGTGTTTTAAGGCTTATTAAAAACTCCATAAACACCTAAATATAAATCAATAGAGAAAAATAAGAAATTTTATAAAAAATTTAGAGTCTCAAAAATATATGAAATACTCTATGAGGTAAATCCATTTAAAAAAATTTCTGATGTCCTAGAAATAAACAGGCCTGGGGTTGAGGTCTGAAGTAATAATACACATGATCATTGTAATAACTAACACTCATTAACCTTTAAGGAATACTGAGCATTGAACTCCTTGCTAACCACTTTCTCTTTTGCAGAGTATGATTAATCTTATTGCTTTTCCAGTAAGGAAGGAAACAGAATTTCAGTACCATTTGATGACACGCCTAAAGTCTCACAGTTGTTAAGTCTTGGTTTCAGAATTCAAAATGGAGTGTCCCTGCCCTCAGGGCCTTGTTACTTTTAAATTTTATTTTATACAAGGGGTTGAACTTGGGGCATTCAATCACTGAGCTACATCCCCAGCCCTTTTTATTTTTAATTTTAAGAGAGTATCTCACTAAATTGCTTAGAACTTTGTTAAGTTGCTGAGACTGGCTTTGAACTTGCAATCCTCCTACCTTATCCTCTAGGGCCACTGGGTTTACAGGCATGTGTCACCACACCCATCTTAGGGCCTTGTGTTTTAACTACCTATTTCCTTTTCTTGGCTTCAATTCTAGGCCCAGAATATACCTTACTCGGTGTTCATTTGCTCTTGCACCTATATTTGGTTTCTGGATTCTGTTCTAGTTATCTCTCACAGCCACATGGGGAGTGGCGGTGTCTTTAGAATGGCATTTCTGGAGTTTACCTTCCTTTTGCTATAGATGGCAGAATAATTTCAATATGTTAAACAACGTTGCACAGGTGATAGAGGTAAAGGAAAAAGTTTGATGGAAGTGCTGTCCTCTTCACTCTTCTCTTCACAGTGGAGAGACTCCTGCTTGAACCTCAAAGCCCATCTTCCTCTATGTCTGCCAAGGTGCACCTGAACCTTGCAATCTGTTCTCTGGGTTTTGGTTATAATAATTAGAGCAACAGATAAATAATGACAAAATTGGAAATGTGAGGGCGAGTATGTCTTTGGAAAGAAATAAAAAGCATCTGTAGGAAAGCAAAACGGGAATAAAGCACGTAAGAAAATTGCAGGTGGAAGGTACTGGTGGTTGGAGGTGGGGGCAGCCTGGGAGAAGTGGGGAAACTTTGGTGTCACTGAGCAAGGAAACATTGATGGGAGGAAGAGGTAAGAAGAGGCAGAATACTGATGGGCTCTGCTGTGGTTATTCACTATATCACCCTCTAGATTCATTTAAGCATGGAAAAGGTGCTTGGCGGTGATTTGGTTATTTTCCAAGGTTGTTCTGAAAAGGCCAGTGCTGGGCTGCCGGAACCTCTATTGCAGATGTATAATACAAACTTCTTTTTTTTTTAAAAAAAATATGTGCTTTATTTTGTACAATTGTTTAGTTTTTATTATTTGTCATTCTGTTTCATCTCTTTTTTATTGGATCTAAAATCTTGGTTTTAGCTCAAACCCTCCCACTGGGAGCTCTGTGGTTTCAAAGTACAGATTTGTATGTAAGCAGGGGAGAGAAGTCATGGGTAAAATAAATAAATCCTGCAGGGATCAGAAAATTTTGTTTTTATGTAATTTTCTTGAAAGTAGAGTGGTTGCCTAAAATGATTTATAGAACTCGTTTGGTGTACAACATACAGTCTTGCATCACTTAACAATAGGGATACACCCTGAACAATTAGTTGCTAGGTGTTTTCATGGTTCTGTGAACATTATAGCATGTACTTAATGCAAACCTAGATGGGTTAGCCTACTTCATACCTAGGCTACCAGTCATATTGTATGTTACTCTACTGAATACTGTAGGTAATTTTAATATAATTTGTGTATATAATTTTTTTTGCTTCTAAACATATCTAAACATAAAAAGGGACAGTGAAACTATTAGACAACATGAATTTTTCAGCTTTGTTATAATTTTATGAGATCACCATTGCATATGCTGCCCATAGTTAATTGAAACATTGTTATGGGGTGCATGACTGTATTTAATATTAACAAAATTAAGCAGCCACATGGAAATGATGAATTATCACAACAGAAGTAGTAAACTCCTTACTATTGCATGCTAATTGTTGATCAGCTACCACGTCCCAGGCATCAGGCTTCATGCCTGAAATTTGATGATCAACTTGAAAAACAATCTCTATTCTCAGGCTTGCAGTCTGGTAGGGAAATGGGCATGAAATGACATGCATTGCAGCTCCACTTACTTGGTCCTAAAATAGACTAATGTGCACAGCGTTCTTTATTCTGCTCTATAGTGATGGTTCCAGTCCTAATATACTCCACAACTGTAACATTTATATTAAGGGTTTTGGTAAAGAGCAAGGAGTTGGCAGAGGGTTTCAGATTTGCAAGTACAAATTCCCAAAGAATTTCAATATGACAAAGAATTCTCATAGCCGTAACTGCAGTGTTATCAACCTAATCACCATGCAGAAAATTCAATTCTTTGTATATTTGAAGTCAGGAAAATAAGCACAAGGACTTAAAATGAGGCCCATCCAATCTGGCCCTTTCTCACCTTGAAGTCTTGTCCCTTACCACCTGATACTCCAGGTCACCAGAGGCATGCGGTGCCTTGCATAATGGAATGTATTATTTCTTCATTCAAATCCTCTAGACGTGAGCTACATGCGGACGGGGGCTTTTATCTACGGATTTACTGCTAAAATCTTGCCATTTAGAACAGTGCCAAGCACATAGCAGATATTTAATAAAAACATGCATAGTATAACCACTCCATAAATATATAAGCTCAAGTCTCAGGTTTAAATACTTCCTTCTCGGTGAAGCCACATGTAACCTCCTCTTGATGGGAAAGTTGATCCTTCTCCTGTTTTCCCATTGTACCTGGACATATCCATGGTGTAGCACTGATGGCCTAATATGTTGAATATTATATAACTGCATGGTAATCTGCTCAGGCTGCTATAACAATATATTGCAGACCCGGTGGCTCAAACATTTATTTTCCCACAGTTCTGGAGACTGGGAGTCCAAAGTCAGGATGGTAGTACAGTTGGGTTCTTGGTGAGGGGTCCCTTCCTGGAATATAGATCACCACCTTCTAGATGTATCTTCATGTGGTAAGGCAGGGAGAGAGCTCTGGTCACCTTTATCTTATGAGGGCACTATTTTATCATGGGGCCCCACTCTCATGGTCTCTTCTAATTTAATACCCCAAATGTCCCACCTCCAAATACCATCATGTGAGGTTTAGGGCTTCAGTATATGAATCTAGGGGAACACAAACATTCTCTCAGTCCATGGCAGCCTGTTTCCACTACTGTTTGGTCAATTCTTCATATACAGTGGGTGTTTTTCATTCATCTCTGAATTCCAGGCAGTTATCCTGCCCAAATAATATTAGCTTACTTACAAAAAGTGAGGACCTCGTTGCTCCTTATGAGTTTTCAAATAAATGTGATCTCAATTTTATAAATGCTCAACTAGATATGGCCTCATCTACCCTACAAATCAATTGCGAGAAAATAAAACATGAAGGCATGATAAGATTTTGACTTCAGACTGAAAACATTTAGTGTTTTTATTGTACAAATTAAGTGCTCATAAAGTAAATTTCAAATTAGTCTGCTACAAATGCCACCAGCTTGATTTCTGCAGCTTTCCTAAGGCCCTTGACATCTGTAAAAATGCTTTATATTTCATAAGTTCGACCTCACGAAAGTCCCCAGCATGTTTGTTGGTGGCATTATCTCAGATCACCTTTGAGGGCTGAAGCACAGAGGAGTTGCGTCAATGAACCAAGAGGCGCACAGAGATTTAACCACCAGGTGGAGAATAGAAGGGATAATTCTAAGTGTTTACTTCCCTCTCTATTTTCTTCAGCTTCAGAGAGCTGAGGAGTTTGGGAAAGATTTCAACAATAAGGAAGCAGGGAGAGGCAGATTAAGCTGATCCATCCTGCCACCCTCAGATCTTCAAATAAAAGCACTAGCCTCCTGGGAGGCTAGACCACCAGAGGGTCTTTAGTGGATATGAACACTGGGGACTCTGGCCACCATTCAATGGGAAAAGCTGGGGTATGGATGGCAGGCATGCTCCTTGCCCTGGAGAAGTAATGGTCATGTCTTCCATCTGTGCAGCACTTCACTGATCACATCTGGCATCCTTATACATTTTTTTTTTTTAATTTATCCTCACTATGGCCTGACCACACAGATAGCACCCTCTGGCTGAATGAGAAAACAGAGGGAGAGAGGTTGGGGGATTTAAGGAAAGGACCATAAATAGAGAGTTAGACATTGAACCCAGAGGTTCTGGCTCATGGTACTGTGGACTGGACTTTGCCCATAGATGTGCTAAGCTTCAGTATGCTGTGCCTTGTTAGATGCTGTTCCATTTGTCCCACTTGCAACTCAAGAGGGCTGGGGTCTGATGCTCATGAGACCTTCGATTCGAATTACAGTTGGCTTTACCCATGGGTTCTGCCTCTGTGGATTCAACTAACTGCAGATTGAAAATATTTGGAAAAAATAATTGTGTCTGTGCCAAATCTGTACAGAACTTTTTTTCTTGTCGTTATTTCCTAAATAATACAATATGGCAACTATTGACATATCCTGTACATCATCTGAGGTTTTATAAGAAGTGTCTATATGAGGAAGTGCACAGGTTCATATCATTTTATATTAGGGATGTGAATATCTTCAGGTTTTAGCATCCACATAGAGAGAACTCAGGGACCATACTCTGTGAATACGGATGACCTGCGTGCTGTGGACTACTCTCTAAGAGATGTATGCCGGTCACAGTCATAGGTGCTGGGGGTACAACCACTGAAGCAGATAGATGAGACTCCTGTCCTCATGAATCAGTGTGGCGATCACAATGCAGAAGAATATGGTGAGCTGCTGCAGGCACGGGACTGTCTTTGTCCCTAAAACTTCAGAAGAAAAAAAAAATTGGCCTGAAGCTGCTGAGCTTGGAATGGCTGAGTCCTACGATAGCAAAGGGACCCCTTCCCTCAGGAGCTGGAGGGGAAGCGGCCTGAAAGTACTGCTCCCCCGACAGTGGTGCTTCACAGCCCTCAGTCCTCACAGCCTGTGGGAGGCTCTCCTTGGCTTTTTGTCAAGAAAAAGACAACAACAACAACAACAACAAAAAAAACAAAAACAAAAAAAAAACCTGAGGACACCTGCTGGAGCGAATTGCTTTGCCATGGCTGGGGAGCAGGATGAGTGATGCCTGGTGATCCTGCAGTTCACAGGAGGCCATCTGGCTTCCCGGGACTGGATGCGCTCTAATTTCAGAAGTGTAGGACGAAATCAGAAAGCTGTCTCCGCGATGCTGCTTCTCAGCTTTGCCAGGCACTAACATTCTAGTCGCCAAAAAGCGGTGCCAACTTTCTTATTGACATTTTTCTAAGTTGTAAGGAAAAAAAAAGTAAAAAATGCGTGTGTGCACACGCGTGTGTATACACAGTCATCCTCCGTGCATTGTAAGCCCTCAAAGGAAATCTTAAGCTGAAGATAGCAATAAATCCTATATATACTGCTTTTTTTTCCCCATTGTGTACATTCCTATGATAAAGTTTAATTCATAAATTAGGCAAATTCTCATGCTCTTTTATATTCCATTTTTTTTTTCAAAATATGATTACTTTATTCTTTGTTTCCTACTGTTATTCAAATAGATCATGAATCATCTCAAGTTCTTAAAACTTGGCAGTTAACTGCTATTATGTATAAATATAATGCAGCAATTAAAAATTAATTAAAATAGTGGGGGAAATTGGCAGTTAATTCTCTATGTACAGTCACCCATCACTTTACAACAGGGATATTTTCTGAGGTATGTGTCATTAGGGGATTGTCATTGTGCAAACATCATAGAATATAATTATACAAACCTAAATAGCATAGGTCCATCTCTAGATGTGGCCTCTTGCTATGACTAAGATATAAGGTAAACATGAGATGTATGAAGTTGCTGCTGGTTTATTATGGCACACTGTCTTAAAGTAAGCTTCCTTGAGTATATATGGAAGAAGTATTTTCTAAAATAGCAATAGAAAGTGCAATAAATACATAAACAAGTGACATAGTCATTTATTCTCCATATCAATTATTAGGTACTTCCCATGATTGTATATGCCATACTTCTATATGACTGGCAGTACAGTAGGTTTATTTACACCAGCCTTGCCACAAGCACTGAGTAGTTCATTCCACCACAACATGACAGTGGTTACTATGTTTCTAGGTGATAGGAATTTTTCAGCTCCATTAAAATCTTGTGAGATCCCCATGATATTTGTGGTCTGCAATCCACTGAAACATGGTTATGTGGAACATGACTACAAGTAGTTAATCTACCCATCCTGTGGATTTGCCATACTGTGATTCAGTCAGTTAACTCCTTTTCTCATTGCTCATGATTTATAGAGTTAAGACTTACTGTTTTTATTTCCAAATGTCCTTTTAAATTAATTATATATTACTAAAAATTGTAAAAACTACTTCAGAGAGTTTCTGTATACTCATCACCCAGCACCTCAAAAATTCCCCTGCATAGCCTATTGTAGTCAACCCCTCACCCACTTCAATAGTTGGCAACAACTGATCTGTTTCCCATACAACTGTTATGCCTTTTCCAGAATATTCTGTCAGTGGAATCACATCATATGTAGCCATTTATGCCTAGCTTTTCAGACTTACCAAAATGTGTTTCAGGTCTTCCACTTGGATATACTTAATATATCAACGTGTATTGATGGTTGACTCCTTTGCTATTAATCATATACACCAGAGTTCATTTGTTCATTAACCCACTGAATAACTTCTGGGTTATTTTCAGGTTATGGTCATTATGAATAAATCCACCATAAACGTTTGAATATAAATGTTAGTGTGGATATAAGTTTTAAATTCATTTGAATAAATACCTAAGAGAAGCATTTCTGGGTTGTATGGTGAGTGTATATTTTACTTTATAAGCCACTGCCAAGCTGTTTTTCCACGTGGCTGTGCCCCTTTTCATTGCCCCCAGCACTGAAGAGAGTTTCATGAGCTCTGCATGCTCCCCAGTACTCAGAATTGTCAGTTTTCTTTGTTTTGGTGACTATGATAGGTACATGGTAGTATCTCCTGTGGTTTTGAATTACATTTCCCTGATGCTTAAGATGATGAGCGTATTATCATATGCTTACTTGTCATCTTTATATCATCCTCGGTGAAGCATCTATTCAAATATCTTCCCTATTTTCTTATTATTGAGTTTAGAGAGGTATTTATGTATTCTATGTACAAGCCTTTTGTCAGAGTTGTGACTTGGAGATACTTTCTCACCGTGTATGGATTGTCTTTTTTTTCTCATAATAGTGTCTTTTGTAAAGATATAATTTTGGTAAATCCTAAATTTATAATTCTTTTCTTTTATGAATCATGCTTGTGGTGTTCTATTTAAATGGTCATTGCCTAGACAAAGTACATAGAGATTTTTTGCCTATGTTTTCTTATAAAAATTGTCTAGTCTTACATTTGACATTTAGGTATATGATCTATTTTGGGTTAATTTCTGTAAAATTGTGAGGTATGTATTGAAGTTTATATTTTGCATCTAGGTGTCTAACTGTCCCATCCCTACTTGCTCAAAAACCTATCTATTCTCCATTCAATTGCCTTTGCACCTTTTCAAAACCAATTGACCCAGGGTAGGATGTAGCTTAATGATAACAACACTAATATAGGGTAGATAGGGTAGAATCCAGGGAAAGTTCCGTATGACCTCCCCATATATGGTGCTTGTTAGGGAGGAAAACAGCAAAAGCCCTGCAAAATCTACCCAGACCCATCCCAACACTCCCCTACAGATGAGAGGCTTAATCTTCATGGGAAGTCAATGAAGTTTGCAGGCAGGGGTCTGGAAGAATCTTATTGCAGTTTGGCTGGGGGCAGGATAGAGGCAATCACCAAACCTATACTCAAATCCATTTCTCTATTACCCTTAAAAAAAGGCTCAATCTGTCATGGAAAGGTGTTAATACTGTAGCCTAAGGACAGAGGTGGATACCAACCACAGCCAAGGGCAGGGAGAGGAGGGGAAGAAGAGGTTAAAAAAAAAAGATTCTTTCTCTGGAGGAAGGACAGTAAAGCTAGAGCCCTAGCACCAGGTTCTTAGTACCGGTACATGTCCAAGTCTGATGTTTAGTCAGAATACCAGGCCTTCCTTCTCCCCATACACACACACACACTGTAAGACTAGCAATGCTAAGTAGCTCACATGAAAATAATAATGGGGGCTTCATCTGGATAGCTGTAAGGGGTGAATTCTTTCTCAGGAACAGTACAAAGAAAGAAACTAAAGTCAGTCAGAGAGATAAAAATAAAAATATCATTTGAAGAACTGAAAATCTCTTGTGTCCAATATCAATAATAAACAGCAACTCTGGTAGCCATAGCAACAACAGACCACAAAACAGCTCAATGCCTGACTAGATAAGCAGAAACACTCATATTAAAGGCCTAGCATGAGAAAATGCATGCTCATCCCCAATTATGAAATGTGCTTAATTCAGTATCTACTGTCATGTATAACATATCTAACTCTCAATAGAAACTTATAAGGCATACCTAATGGCACAAAAAATGTTGTCTTACAAGACAAGCCATCATCAAAACGAGGCCCACATATGCACAGACAATTGAACTAATAGGGAATTTAAGATAACTGTAATTAGTAAATTCAAGGCTCTGATAGAAAAGATATAGAATATGCAAGATCAGACTGGTAATTTCAGTGTATGGAAGCTATAACAGCATCAATAACAAAATGCTATAAATTAAAAGCAAAAAAGTAAACAATGCTTTCAACATAGCCTTAGTAAACCTGAAGATAGGTGAATAGAAATTACACCAAAGGAAATGCCAAGAGAAAAATAGTAAGAAAATACAAAACAAAAGAAAAAAAAATCATTCAAGAGTTGTAGGATAATACCATGCTTTCTAATGTATACATATTTGAAATACTAGAGGGAAAAGACAAAGAAAATGGAACAGAAAATAGATCTGAAGAAATAATGGCTGCAACTTGTCTAAAATTAGTGACAGATATCAAACCACAAACATGGAAATCTCAGAGAACGCCCTACAGGAGAATACAAAAATGAAACAACAGGAAATGAATGTAGTCATAACTGAACTGCTGGTAACCAAGACAAAAAGAAAACCTTGAATACAGCAGAAGGTGGGGGCTGGGGGAGCGCATGTAGCTGATGTGTTATTAAAATAAGAATTACAGCAGACCTCCCATTAGAAGCCATGCAAGCCAGAGTCAATGGAGCAATATTTTAATGTACTGACAGAAAACAGTTCTCAAATCAAAATTCTGTGTCTAGAATAATGCCCTTCAAATGTGAAGAAGAAATAAACACTTTCTTGGAAAATCAAAAGCTGAAGGAACTGGATGCCAGCAGGTCTACTCTGTAAGAATTGTTAAAAGAAGATTGTTCTCTTTGCTTTCCATTTTTCTTGGGCAATGTACCTTGTCAGAGATTAATTGTCCAGATGTTAGTAACCATTCTCTAACTTGTACTCATCTAGGGTCATTTTGACCCACTTCCCTTCTGATTGTTTGCTTGCTGCTATGCCAACCTGGAAAGTCCTGTGGGAAATACCAATGTACCCATTGCGTTTTCTCGTTAACTGCCCAATTCAGCCTCTGTACTTGCTTGCTTACATTGGCTAAACCCCCAAATGCCCCTTTCGTGGCTTTTTGGCTTAAATATGAGGCCAACTGAAGGTGGGTGTGCCACTCTGACTATCTTGTTCTTTGGAGAGCAGAGTGAGTGACCACTGCTGGCCAGCAATAAAGGCTTAATTTAAATGGCAATGTGTGGTCTGAGAAGTATTTGAGTCTCTCCGTATAACGAAAGGTTAAAGGCGGGCTGTTCAGTTCCTAATGGGTTGCATCCATCTCCAGTGCTACTATGAGGAGTCTTTCTAGCAGAGTGGAGGGGAAGGTCAAGTGCATTGGGAGGCCTGTCACCATGGGAGAGCCACTGGAAGTTCCCAATGCCAGGCCTATCCCTCCCTGGCTTCCATGCTCAGAGAAGGTCCTCATGTATTTCAGGAATGGCTTCCTGCAATGGATCATTGGTCCTGATAAGAGAATCTAGAACTCCTTTCTTGCTTTATGGAGATAGACAATCTGCTATATCTGCATATAAACAACAACTTTCAGCTCCAGAGAGCTATGTGACCTGTTCAGATTCTCAGGTATTCCTCCAAGTAGGTTTCCAACATAGACTCCTAAATTTACTCTTTAACATGGATCCTAAAACTCATATTAGTTAAAAATGCCTTTGAAAATAAGAACAGATTTATTTTCCCACACTATCCTCCATTGTTAATAATTATTTTATGTTCAAACACAACTTTTTTTCTGTAGCTAAACTTTTAGAGAGAATGGTTACTAACGTCTAGACAATTAATCTCTTAAATGATTCATAAGCTCATCTTTTCCCCCAGACTTCCCAGAAACAGCTATTCCTAAGTCATCCCAGTCTGGGAACTTGCTACTCTCATCCCTATTTTATCTCTTTGGTCTCCCCACAGATTTCCCCTGTTCACTTGGGCAAAGTCAAAGTTCCCCTTGGAAGAAGATTGTGTAATTCCTTAGCTGTTGGGAGATACCTCCTTTTGTTTTGGGAATTCCCCAGTTAAGGCCTTATTGGGAGGCAGAATTTCCCTCCACTCTCTCTATCCAAATGACAGATAACATTTTTTTCAGCCCAGGTAGGCAGTTAAGATAGTGAGCAAGACTCTGGTTTGATTTATAAAACACACTCACACAAGACTTTGAAGAGGGACCTGGCTGATGTCGAATAGAAACTCTGACCATGGATAATTCATTGTGGTGATGGCAGCAGTGACACTGGGACATGGTCAGCATGCAGGTGCAGCAGATGCAGCAGGGGAAATGTAATTCAGAGTTCAATGACAATGGTGGTGGGCTCCTTGGATGGGCTTTGCCTGCTACCCAGATTCTGATGCCTGTTTGGCATACCTGAATCTCCTGCCTTCCTGACAGCTTCATATCCAGAAAAGAGAAAAGACTCTTCCTTTGGTTGGGGTTGGGAGGTTTGGTGGGAATTCCTCCTTCTGATGAGCAATTCTGCCCAAATCTCCTGGCTAAGTATAGGCCGAGTCAAGTGGATGTCTGTCCTTTTTGCTCTCATTCCCATCACATTTGCTTCTAGCTGGCCTCCAGTTTGGAGACCAGGGGCTTTGCATAACTCCTCTACTTAGTCCAAACTTTTGTTAATTTTTTTTTTTAGCCACAAGATCTCTTTCAGATGAAGTTTGGAGTTGATGTTTGCAATATTGCAATTAAGAATCTCAAAGTAGTTTGGTGAAAGGCACTGATTTTTTATTTAGTCATTATTTTTATTATTCTTGGCTGATGTCATTGCAATGACTATGTCATCCTGTGTTTTAAGAGGAAAAGTTGTTCTGAGAGCCTTTCCTGGATGAAAGCATCAGCCTGCCTTCCTATAGCAATTTGAACCCTATCACTCAAAGTCAGTGGGGCAATATAAAACTTCTCCACTGTTCTCCTGCTTTTCCCCATCCAAATAAATAAGCAGAATATATGGCATTTCTACCCAAGCCAGCAGGACAAGACATCCCATTTCATGCTTCAGCAATCTGACTAAGGAAACAAATATAGATTTTTCTTCCAAATGCCTTTAGGTTATAAGGCAAGTTGATTAAGGCCTTCCTTTAAGCCCCACCAGAGAAATAAATGGATGATGGAGTGTGCCTACCCTTAAAGAGAAAGAGGTTATGTCTAATATTGACTCTCCTAATCAGTTTGACATAAAGCATATTTCTCACAGATGTGGCACTCCAGCCCGTCTCGGGTGCAGGAGAGATGAAAGCCATATGGATTTTAGTTTCCTGTTAGCCGAGAATAAATTAAATCATGTTCTCTTCTCCTCTTTACCACTCCTTTGTGGATTCAATTTCCATGTGGACATGTCAGATATATTTTTTAGGGAAGAGTTAATAAATTGTTTTTTCCTTTTATCATACTTATATGATTCTTGCCTTTCCTTCCTTCCTTTTCCCCACCACCAATGAAATAAAAACCGAGGACAGAGAAAGAAAAGAGAGTCATGGGTTGTGACATTGATGTGACCTTTGAGAGGCTACTGAAGAACGGATCATAAATTCTGATGGTTTACAGAGCAGCACTGCTCCTAAAAGTTTCCCAAGCGTAGTGATGCTTTTGACAAAGGGACTCATTCCCCCAGATCTTGAGCAGGATCTTATGTTAGTTGAGGTGAGGCCAGCCGTTGTAGCATTCAGACCCACTGTCTCAGAGGCTTAGCAGGAAAAGAAGTTTACTCATGTAAAGCTCAGCCAGGACAGAGAGATGGGTGAAATCTGCATCATGTGGTCAATTAGGAATCGAGAATGGCAAGGGCCCTGCCATCTCCCACTTGTGGCTTCTGGAGCTGCCTGGGGTGTTCCCTTCCAGTCTGGGATGGAGGAAGAGGGACCAGAGAATCGCAGGAGAGGCTTTGTGGGCAGCCCTGGAAGCAGGATATACATCTCTGTGGCATTTTCCTCATCAGCCACTCTTACGACCTGGAGAGGTGGGAAGTGTCTTGTTGCTGTGGGCCCTAGAAGAAAGGGCTTGTCAGTCTCTTGTTTCTTTGGAGGAACTGGGATTTTCATCTGAAGTCATTTGGGAATTTGGGACCCAGATAGTCATGATTACACTATAATATTTATATTATATGTTTTATCATTCATTAGGTTTATTGGCTTCATTTTGCAGTCACATTTTTAATTTTGTGATTTACATCTATTTTAAACCTGTTAAAATACAAACTGCCAGTTCTTTCTCTCTGACTGTACCACGTTGGTACTCCTCAGGTAGATTAACCTTCCCCTCAGATGTATTCTGTCCTGAAGTTTCTTTCTTTCTCCAGGGTGAGTACGTGGGAACGTTTTCTAAGCCTCTGCACACCTGAGAATGCTTTTCTACTGTCTTGACAACTTGACTGTCAAGAGCTGTAAAAGCAGGGATGACAGCTAATTATCACATATGGTCAATCTGTAGCATGCGTTTATTCCAAGAACTAGCAAGAATAAAGAAATAGCCATACTCCCTCCTTTTAGTGTCCATTATCACAGTTTCTCCAATCAGAAGAATATCTGAGAGAGAAAAAGAATTTCACCAGGGAAGAGCTATTTACATAACACAGACCTGTTCTCTTTGCTTTGAATATTACAGAAATCCTGCAATTTATAGTAATCTCAAAACCATGATGCTGATTATTAAGAAATTGCTTTTCTTAGGGCTGGGGATGAAACTCAGTGGTAGAGTGGTTGCCTAGCATGTGTAAGGGCCTGGGCTGAATACCCAGCCCTGCAAAAACAAAATGTTATTCACTATCCTAAGAGTCTGTCAGATGCTAATATACCTTGCAGGAACTTCTGATGAAAAGACTCGTTCAGCAGTAAAAATATTCACCCAAAGAGAGACTTTCTCACATTTGAGGGAATAAATTATTTTAAGATGTTTCTGTTATCACATATTTTTTAAGAGAGAGAGAGAGAGAGAGAGAGAGAGAGAGAGAGAATTTTTTTAATATTTATTTTTTAGTTTTCATCGGACACAAGATCTTTATTTGTATGTGGTGCTGAGGATCAAACCCGGGCCGCATGCATGCCAGGCGAGCACGCTACCACTTGAGCCACATCCCCAGCCCCCTGTTATCTCATATTTTTTAAAAAATTATATGTGTATATAATATACATACACATAGTACATATATATGTATATAGATACTCAATATATAATATATATACTATCTAATGTATATACTATGTATTAAATGTATATATAATGCATATATAATGTATTATATATACATTACATAGTACATATATGTATATACTTATAAACACATGCTATAGTATGTATACATACATATTATACACACATATACACTCATTTTATTTAAAAAACTATGCTTTGGGGGTTGGATATACACACATATATATTTATTAAAGAAGCTTTATTTTGTTTTGGGGATTGAAAAGGTTAACTAGTGGTGTGAAAGTCTCAAATTTAGTGAAAAAGAGTGAAAGAAGTCAGGCTCACCTGATGTTTATAATTTTTTTTTCACTTGAACAGATGTCTTACCTATTGCAGAAATTGAAGAACATATAGATAAGGAAAAAAAGTTTTTCACTTATTTTGAAGTTACTTTTCCGTTGTATTTCGTGATCAGGCTTTCAGCGTTATCTCTGAAATATGTGCAGTTTGGCGTCTTTAGTCATACTTTAACAGAATAAGTTTAACTTTTTATTTGACAATGTGAGATCAGGCTTTTTAGCTGTGCTGTTCAAAATCTCTTGGTGTCTTATCTAGAGCCATTAATAGAAATTCTGCAAAACTCAGATTGCTTTGAGTTATATAACTTGAAATATAAATGAATATTCTAAGTTTTCTGAAAATGTCTACTATGTAGCTAATTACTTTCTATGGCCCCACCTGACCTTGGTTAATGAGGTCAACAGAAGTCTTGGAGGAATGACGGATCTGAATTCAATTGAGGAGTCCGTGATGGCAACATCTGGAAGGTACAGACCCTTGGCTTAAACAGCTTGCTTCTATCTCTCTTCTGATTCTACTTTCATCAGTTTGTTCTAATCCTTTTCATTGACTCCTGTTCCTTTATTGGTTCCTTTGATTTTAGGGTTTCTCGGAGGTTAGTCCCAGGCTTACTTTTCTTGGCATCTTCTCACTCTATATACCTGCCCCTCTGGGGCACTCTTACCTCCATGGCTTCAAACACTACCTGGAATAGAATGGGCCCCTCCAGTCACCACCCACATCTAGCTCTCTCTTTTGACTTACTTAAGATTAAGTGAGATCAGCACTTTTACTTACCTTTCTTTTCTTTTTAATTATATTTTTCATTAAAAAAATCATAGATAGTCATGGCATAATGTAATGCTTGCTCTATGTGTACCTTGTGGAACATGGATGAATCTGGAGGCCATTATGTTAAGTGAACTAAGTAAGACAGGCACAGAGAGACAAATACCACATTGTTTTAGTCAGCTTTGCATCACCGGGTTCAGAAGACTGGACAAGAACAACGTAGAAAAGGAAGAGTTTATTTAGGCTCAGAGTTTGACAGGTTCCGTCCACAGTCAGCCAACTCTATAGCTCTGGGTCCAAGGTGAGGTAGAATAACGTGGTGGAAGGGTGGTGGAGGAAAGCATCTCAGGACACGTTAACCAGGAAACAGAGTTCTGCTCACCAGGGACAAAATATAGTCTGAAGGCACACCCCTGTGACCTACCTCCTCCAGCCACATGCTACCCATGTATAGTTACCACCCGTGCATAGTTAATCCACATCAGTGAGTTAATTCACTGATTAAGTTACTCTTCTCACCACCTAATCATTTCACCTTTAAACGGTCTTGTGTTGTCTCACGGATTAGCTTCCGTGGGACACCTCACATCTAAACCATAACACACAAGATTTCACTTACATATGGAATCTTAAAAAGTACAACTCATAGAAATGGAGTAGAGGGTGAAAGATGAGAGACAGGCAAATGAGGGAAAGGAAGATACTGATCAAAGAGTGCAATGTTTCTGTTAGAAAAAATAAATTCTATTGAATAGCATGTTGAGTACAGTTATCATTATGTATATTTCAAAATGGCTAACAGTGGATTTTAAATATTCTCACCACAAAGAAATAAGTAGGCCTACCCTTATTATAAAAAATTCAATGCTTCAAGCTAGTATTGATAAAGATGATAGACTCAGGGAGAAGATCAGCATTCTTTCATATTTGGGGGGGGATGGTAAGTTGGTAAGTATGTTTGAAGGACAATGTGGCATGCTTATCTAATTTTAAATAGGCATTTTATTAAAACCAGAAACTCCACTGTGAATTGAAGTTTGGGAAATTATCCTAAGGAAATAATTTGACAAATGAACATACTGTATTTATAAGGGTCTTGCTATATTGCTGGAAATATCAAAACAAGGGAGACTCCTTTTTTACAGGGTATGTGTTTGATGGGATAGGTGTATGGTTATAGGATATGTGCACAATAATTATAAGGCCACCACTGGAATATTTATGTGCATTTATTTATAGTGCCATTGACAGTTGTATCCGATAAATTGCTAGCAGAAAAAGGCAGGACAGAAAACATTATTGGTATTTTGACCAAATTTTATAAAAATATCTCAATTTCATCATAAAATTTTTATGTTATACAGCAGAAGTTTAACAATAGTTATTTTAGCACGATGAAATAGAATACTGATAATTTTTTCATTGTTCTCCATTATTTACTGAGTATCTATACACGCGTGCGCACACACACACACAATAGGCTGTTTTCTAATTAACAAAACAAGTCACTTTTATTTAAAAAATAAATTGAGTTATTGCTTTGAAAAATACCCACAGATACTTGTGAAGAAGAAGAAGAAGGAGAAGGAGAAGGAGAAGGAGAAAACAATCTGTCCCTGAACTTTTTTTTTTTTTTTTTTTTTTTTNACATTTAATTTAAATAATTATCTAAATGTTAAGTCTTGAAAAATAGAACAAGAATACTCATAATTATACGTTGATTCAAATCTATCAAAATTTAAAATGGGCACACTTTTTTGGTTTTTTTGTACGCGGCGGGCAGTTAAACCTAGGGGCACTTTACCATTAAGCTACATCTTCAGACCTTTTTATTTTGAAACAGGAGAGCTAAGTTGCTTAGATCCTCACTAAGTTGCTGAGGCTGGCCTCAAACTTGTGATCCTCCTGCCTCAGCCTCCCAAGTCCCTGGAATTACAGACATGTGCCCCCCATGCCTGGCTCATGCATTAGCATATCTCTGTAAATATTGAAATATGTAAAAACTCTAAAACCAATTAGTGGACATGCATTTCTAAACATTCATCATTTCAGAATTCTGCAAGTATTCAAGATACCTTGTTCAAAGGAATCAGGTAAAATCCACACTCAATCCTGTCCTTTAATGGTCTTCTAAATTCTTCCTTCCTTTGGATCACTACCTCCCAGACACAGCTGACCCACTGGTCTTCTTTATCATGTGTGGCCTAGTATGCTTCATACAGTGTTCCTCTCTGTCTCCTCCTTGTCCCATGGGTGAGGTTCATCCTGTTGCCCACAGTATCCCAACAGTGGTTGCCACCCTTCCTTGCTCATCCCATCCCAGCCTCTCGGTTCCAATGGTCACCATCCCAGCTGCTCTCCAAGCACCACAAGCTCCCTCTGCTGGGTATGCCTTCCACTTTTTACTTGGTCTTCAAGATCCAACCTCTTCAAGGAATTGCCTCCCTTAAGTTCTGCACTTTCGCCTTTGTGTTCCCATAACACCTTTAAATGCTTTGATACTTGTATCACGGGTTACCTGTGGGGATCATTTCCCTCTCTTGAATATGATTTGCTGAAAATCAGGAGCTAATTTAGTTTTTATTTTCTTCTTAGCATCTTGTTGTCTAGAGCTTTTCCAACTTTAATGCTGTATACATGAATCACCTAGAGATCTCGTAAAATGCAGATCTGACTCAGGTCTGAAGTCGGCTGAATCAGGATTTATAATCAGCTTCCAGTGGATTACCAATGCCATGAACTCTGGATCACACATAGAATGGCAGGGGTATATATTTTAGGGAATTAATAATTTTTTATTGAACAAATAAATGCAAAAGTCAAACATATTAACAAACAATGTTCTACTTTATCTTAATTATTCTTTTAAGCAAGTGATTAACATGTTCGTTTGATCTATATATCACCCTAGGAGTCATTACATTTTTATAGTTTTAACATCTTCCCACATTTAAATATTATTGAACTTTGTCTGTGCTGGGGATGTACTTCACTGACAGAGCACCGACCTGGCATGTGAAATGTCCTGGGTTCAAATCCCAGCACTGAAAAAAAAAATTGTCTTCTTTAATTTCCTCCTTCCTTTAGGTTGTTTTAACTGGGACCTATCAAACTGCACAAATTGGCAATTATATCTTGAAATATGTGTATATAAATTTATATCTTGAAATATAATTAAAATATTTTTAATATACGGTATGCCCTGTTTTAGTCACAGCCAAGACTGCATATAATTGCAATACAATGGGGCAAAAATGGTTCTTCACAAGTTAGCTCGTATGGACAGGTAATCCACTGGAAATCAATTGAACAATTGTGTTTTAAACGGTTCATCTGAACTTTAAGGTGGGCTGCTTGTTTTTTTCAGTCACTTCCTGTTCAGATGAGTAGTCTCTTCCAGGTGTGTCACATAAAGTAATTAGCTCACCACAGTTTGGCTTATTTATGCCCAAGCTTTGCTTTTCCCCATTCTTTTCTATGAATATGAAAAGGTGACATTCAGGATTTCATAGCAGTAAAAGGCCCAGGGACATTTTCCATACACAGAATACTTTACCTCACTGTCAGTGTCTCTACCTTGGAAAATCAGAATGTATCCATGAATCAACAGCATCACAAAAAAATTCAGACCAATAGCCAAGCAATTAACGGCAACATCTGGTTATTTTGATGTTCTTAATGACCAAATCAGAAGGCTCTGATGCAACCCAATTAACATTGCAAATCTGATCCAACATTAACAGTACTAAAAGGCAGGCTCAAGAAAACGCAGAGCCACTGCCTGGAGGTCTCAGGTTTACCTTTATGAGGTTGCTTAAGCACCATCACAATCAGACTTTGCAAGTTTTCATTTGGGAACCACATAATGATAAAGACCCTTCTGGTTCCGAACCTTTGCTATCTGATGAATAAGGTTATTATCTCTACTACAAGGTTTCCTGCCGCAGTCTGGCTGGGCACAATCAGGAGCCACTTGTCAAAAGAAACTAACTTTATTTTTAGAACCACACACGCCAAACAAAACAGCCTCTCAGGAAAAACCCTCAGAGCCTCAACTGCCACCACCGGCTTTCCACAAGCCTCTCTCTCCCCCACAAGCTTCTCTCCACCTCCCACAATCCTCCCGCTCTTGAGGCCGATTGGCTGGGTCACGTGGGCGGAGCCAAAAAAGTCCCCCAATGAGCAGCTCCGTGGTCTGAAAGGGCAGGGAAACAGCCCAATGAGCATCACCGCAGAGGAGCCAATCAGCTAGATGTTGCTGGGGCCGCTATGAGCCAATCATCAGCCGGCAGCTGGAAGTTTGCTGGCAGCTGGAAGTTTGCTGGGGCCCCTTTGGCTGTGGCTCTCAACATCTCCCCCTCTCTGTTTAAACAACAAGCATGTGGCTTAGGGACCGTGCCTGCCTTAGGTTGTCCAATAGTACATATGGTCCTTAGGTTGGTACCATTGCAATTGGATCTTACCCGTCACTGACTACTGGTCCAGTATACAGCCACATGCTTGTTGTTTCCATCTCCTATTTAGATGTCATACTCTGCTTTTGCTGCAATTTATGGGCACTTTTAATTTCATACATGTGAAATCTCTCATTTTAAGGAGACACGCATTATATATTTGTTTTAGTGTACCTCAGGGAGTGAAGCCAACGTTCATTGAAGATTCAATTAGCAAGAGTGAGGATGGTGATTAAAGAGCTAGAATCATCTGGTTGATGATTCATTTCAATTCTTTTCATCTCATTTCTTAGGAAATAAATGTAGCTTGAAATAAAGTTTTATTTTAAATTAGTGTTCAATGCTACCCAGTCAAGAAATTCTGTTTTTCTTTCTTTCTTTTTTTAATGTTTCCTTTTGCATACAATGAGATTCAAAATCAGCTCCGCACTGTACACAAACTGCTCAGCTCATTTGAAAGACTTGTTAAGCTGGAGTGTAGAAAGATAAAAGTTGGTTATATTACTAGAAAATTACCTTTCACCTTCTCACTTGAAAGTAGAAACAACAAATCAGTGACATGCGAATTAAATGTTTAGAAACCTTTTGAATTAGTTGACAACATTAATAGGAGAAATATAACAAAGTCTAGACTTCTGGCATCAAGTGGCAAAGGTTTAGTTGGGTGTACCCCTTTTCCCAGAGCATGTTGGTGTTTGGGTTTGCAGAGTTCCTAGCTGATGAATGTAGCTGACTTCTGTGACTTTTGGCACCTAGAGGCAACTCCTGTTCTGAAGTTTTAGGCTGTGCAAGTCTTCACTACTCCATAACAGCAATGCAGAGGTGGTGGGTAGAGAACAGAGTGTGCGCTGGTGATGGAACTTATCCAGATTTGGACAGGGGCCAGTGGCACTTTAAAGTGGCAGCAATGTACATTAGACCAAGGTTTAAGGCACATCCGTGTGGGGGAGTGCTGCAATAATGATATGGTAAGACCACTGTGGATAGGAGAACGCAGAGGGGACCTGAGGTGGGGGGTCATTATTGGAGAGGATTTCTAAAGAGGAGCAAGGCTTTTTTTTTTTTTTTCTGTAAGTAAGGGCTCAGGGCCTCATCTGCAGGGAAGGCAGAAGGAGTGATCTAGAGAACTGAGGCCCCTCATCATAACCACCACCAATTCAGGACCCTGCTTTGACTGGGAAAGCATCATGGCAGCTGAGCAGTAAAGCAGACACACCAGCTTGCTAATGCTGAGTTCCAGTCACAGCAGGCTATGGGGAGAGGGCAGCGCCTCATCAGGGGGTTCTTCTTCCTGTCAAGGAGGGTGTGAGCCACCTAAGAAATTAAAGTCTAGGATAATTAGTTGCCGCAGTCCGGCTGCAGCAAAATAACCGGGGGGTGACGAACAACTTGTGTACGTTGATACAGCAGGAATGGGAGCCATTTATTGTAGGACAGGAGGGGTATTTATACATTCCACACAGCTTATCTTAATTAGCATAAACTAGATACATCAGTCAACCAATAAGAAATCTCCACACTCAGTGGCTCCCTGGAGTTACTTCACAAACCACTCCCTCTGGCAAAATGCCAGGCACCATCCTGACTTGTTTACAGACTCTAACATTTCTCTGGCAAAATGCCAGGTGCCATCCTGACTTGTTTACAGACTCTAACAATTCCCCCTTTTGTTTAATTTAAATAACGACCATAGTGGTTTTTACATAAACACCACAAATAATCTGCTACGAGCAGAAGGGGAGGATACAAAATGTCACAATACCAAGCCAATTGATGGCTCCATGCAAGAAGCCCTTGGAAAAATTATACCAGCAATGACACGGTTTGCAAAGATACCGAGTTACAATTTGTTGTAGATTACAGTTTGTTGTCTCAGTCCAGGTAAAGCAGTGTCTCAATAGCTTAACTCACAGTTCAGGTAAATCACAGTCCAGGTAAGTTCTGCAGGCAGCTAGCTTAAGTTGTAGCAGCAGAAACAGCAACAGCTCCGAAGTTTTGTCCGTTTCTCAGCCAAAGTTTTGTCTGGTTCTCAGCAACACTGGAAATTCTTCCACCTTCGTCTTCACTGGCACTGGGACGAAGGCAGGAATTCTGGATGGCTAAAGAAAATCCTGAAGTATTCTACTAAGAAAACAACCTTCCGAACAATTCAGTATATTATCTCAAGTTTTTTTTTCACATTTGAAATAAGCCTTAATAGTGCTCATTACTCATTAGCTTCCAGGTGTGGGAGAACCATTGTAGTTACTGGCCTTGGAAATGACCAAACTTCAGGGGCACCATGTGCCTCCTGGGCAGCCCCAGATAGCCCCGGTCTCCTGGGAGAGCCCCGGGGAGTGATCCGGACTCAAACTGCCACCGGGCACAGGGAGCAAAAGCCTGCGGAGACTGTGCCTCTGGGTCAGGTTTGGATTTGGGCTCTTGGCAGTGGCATCCCGCTCCCCGGGCGGGGGCGGGGAAGAGCCGGCTGCGGCCGCATGGAAAGCCCTTGCTGCACCATGACCGGTTCGCGCACATGGCAGCCGCCACTTGGCTTTACGCACCCTCCGGTAACGAAAAGTATTCAGTAATAGCCTTTTGCTGCAACTTTTTTTCTGATAATCCTTCCTCCTCTGAACTTTCTTCTTTCTGACTAGAGTTCCTGGGCTTCCATCAACACATGCCCTAACTATTCTTGGTTCCACTGGGGTGCCTCCTTCCCTTAGTAATTTACTTAACACCCCTTCCATATTTTCATCACAAAGACAATACAATACACTGAGACAAAACAAGACACAAACATACTGTATCAATCTTCCCCATCTTCTTAAAATGGCCATTTATCCTCTCGCCCTATCTGCCTAGGGAACGAGCAGATTTGCTCCTGTCCTATCTATGGACGGGCAGCTTTTTTTTCGTCACTTACCCCCGAGTGTCCCGGGGCTCCCCGTACGGGCCACCATCTGCAGCAGTCCGGCTGCAGCAAAATAAACGGGGGGTGACGAACAACTTGTGTACGTTGATACAGCAGGAATGGGAGCCGTTTATTGTAGGACAGGAGCGGTATTTATACATTCCACACAGCTTATCTTAATTAACATAAACTAGATACATCAGTCAACCAATAAGAAATCTCCACACTTAATGGCTCGCTGGAGTTACTTCACAAACCACTCCCTCTGGCAAAATGCCAGGCGCCATCCTGACTTGTTTACAGACTCTAACAATTAGTGAACAACAAAAGACAAAGTAGGAAAGACAGTTGCAAAAAGGTGGTGATAGGTCCAGTCCACACAGGAGCTGGAGCTAGACAACTGGGAAACGGCTCCTGGGGTTTATTTAAGGGGATACATCAGAGGCAGGGATAAGGTTTCAGGGGTAAAGTCTTGCTTCTTAATGTCTTGTGGTCAGCAGGTTGGTTGGCATCTTGGCAGGTCACCCCATCTCTGGTGCTGTGTGGGACCTTTGGCAGAGTTGAGGGGGAAGTTCCCCTGCAGCAGGTGGCCTAACTCTGTGGGGGGTGCCACGGGAAGTTCCCAATGCCAGACCTGTCCCCTCACTGGCTGTGACGGTGATAGTCCACATACAGCCCACAGAGGGCTCTCGACAGCAGGCTGAGTTATGAATTCCTTCTTCAATTCAAGAACAAGGCCTGAACCAGAGCTGGATACAACCAAAAGGTAGGAGGGGTCTTTGAATTTGCCTTTTAAGACCTGGGGAAACAGAAGCAGAAAAATTATGCTGAAAGAAGAGTGACGATCTCCATCGCCTGCTTCAATTAGATCTAAGCAATCATTTGCTACTGCAATTCCTTTGTGACCATGAAATATTGGAATTATATCATTTATTTTTTTAAAGAAATTTAAAGGTATAAATACCTGTGAACATGTCTAGTAAGACTATGTGCCTATAAAGAATATCTTCCTTTGTTTACCAATGTCTGTTTAGTTGTATGGAACACGTTTCTGCTACCCTCTTAAATAGAAATGTGTATTAGAATTTAAGCCCACAGTTCTTGTCCTAATCATCCAATGTGGTCTCTTCCCGTAAGAGAAATGGCCTCTTGGATTACCTGTGGATTAACTAGCCAAGAATGAGGTTGCTGCTTAGGGAGGAGGGGGGTTAGACAGAGAATAATAAATGCACAGCTTTTGATTGCTATACTTCTGGTCACCTCCCCTGGTGATCACCAATTGATTACAGCACTCTTTCCCGTGGAACTAGGATGAGGCCTCAGAATCTTTCCCAATAACGTGCTTTGGGAGCCAATCAATTAAGTTTGACACTGGAAGTGAAATGCATCTGCCTTCCTTTGATTAGTTTTTTATTGCCAAGTGTGCTAAGGACAGGGCCACTGAGAGGAGGCAGAGCATCCATGTCCAGGTTGGAAGCAGGCAAATGGCCAGCCAGGGAGTTATATTGGAATATATTAGAGTATTAATTTGTATTGATTCCTCCTTCTCTCCTCACCTCTTCAGAGTGGGTAGTCAAACCACTTATAATTCCCTGCCCGGGGGATTTTTGCTGAGCAAAAACACAAGGTGCAATGGCACCTGTGTCCCTTAAAAAGATGAAACTAATTGCAGAGATTCTTTGCTGTGTGCTCCAAAAACAGAAGGGAGGAGGGAGACACTTAGGATAATGTGAGTGATAGTTCTGCAGGAATGTGGGGGTGGGCAGAGAATATAGAAAACCTGTAGCAGACAAGGTCTCAGCAAAAAGGAAATGATGCCCTCAATTTAGGATGGTGGAATCCCTGAGGAAAAGAGAAACATCCTGAGTCTAATTACAGCAGAGCTGTTAGCACCAACTGGCCAGAAGAGATGAGGGAGGCAGTAGTTTGCAGAGCAAGGAGAGACTGGTAAAGAGGCTGACCAAGAAAGCAGTGGCCCTTGGAGGGAGGAAGCCAGCCTTTAGAAGGCGTGTGTGTGTGTGTGTGTGTGTGTGTGTGTGTGTGAGTGTGTTGCAGGGGAAATCAGGAAAACAAGTCCCCCTCATCCTTCTTCATTCTCCTCTCTCCTGCTGCATGGTGTTCCCTGTGGCTCAAACAAAACCAAAGGGCAAAGGAGCCTGTTGTCATTCATGTAGGTCATTGGCCATAGGTTTAAAGCTTGTAGCATATTCTGCAGGATGGTGCCTCAGTCTTGAAAGGAGTTGTCTCCCACATAACCAAGTCTTAATCAGAACATTCTACTGTCTATCAAGTAAGCTGTTTCTGGATATTAATCATATGATAAGACAGTATATTATGAGCTTATCACTGCATTTCTTGGGCTATAAAATATAGTCCCTGAAAGGAGTCAGTGCTGCATTGTAATACAGAACAATAGATAAGGTATTTTGTTAACCCATAGATGACAGTTACTGATAGAGGGTTTTGAGGAGTATCTGCTGAATGGGTCAGAGAAGCATGACAAAATATAGTATATATACCAGCCAAAATACAACACAGTCGGTATCTTTCTTAATTGTGATGAAGCAAGTTTCAGTACCCTATCTTTTAACTGTAAGAGGAAAATTTTAACATTCCAGAGACTTTATCATCCTGACAGGCCCCTAAATTTTCTTCAAGTTTATCTCCCATCTTCAGGCATTCCTATACTTAATTAAAACATCTGTAGTACTTGATACCTTTTGCCCACCAGTTCGACTTAGCATTATATATATAAAATCATTATCATATTCTGTGAGCTATTGGAAAGAGCAAATTTCCTCTGGATCCTATGGGGAAAGAGAATGAGGGAGTTTACACAGGGGTGAGACAATGCAGTCAAGTTTTATACAAACATTAAATAACACTTCAATAAACCATTGTTCTTGCTATATGGATATAAACTCCTTTTGTTTGGAGTGGGAGAATACAGCATTGACCTGATCATTCATTGTGCACCAGGTATCAGAAGCTAGGTGGATTTTCCCAGCAAAAACCCTGTGTCTGACACTTACTGTGATTGGCCGTAGTGCCTGATTAGGCTTGTAATGATCTGCGGTCATTTTCCACAACCCATCTGGCGTTTGCATCAGTAATCTAGACAAAACGATTTATGACAAGAATCACCCTCTGCATTCTCAAGTTTTTGATGGCTGTGCTAAATATGACTCTCCCCAGAGATGAATTTCAGCTTTTGGCTTTGGTTGAGTCAGCTCTTTCACTGCTGTGACCAAAAGACCCGACAAGAACAATTTCAAGGAGGAAAAGTTGATTTTAGGCTCCCAGTTTCTGAGGTCTCAGTCCATAGATGGCCAACTCCATTCCTCACAGCTCGAGGTGAGGCAGAGCATCATGGCAGAAGGGTGTGGCAGGGGAAAGCAGCTAGGGACATGGTTCCAGGAAGCATAGAGACTCCACTCACCAGATACAAAATATAGACCTCCAGCTATATCCTACCTGCCTGCAGTTACTACCCAGTTAATCCCTATCAGGGGATTAATTCACTGATGGGGTCAAGACTTTCATCACCTGAGCATTTCACCTCTAGACCTCCTTGCATCGTATCACACATGAGCTTTTGGGGAACATTCCATATGTAAACCATAACAGGTTTACTAGCTTCACAGCAGAGGAAGATTCAGTAATATACATTTGGTCCTTCCAACCAGAATGTCCCTCGTTCCACATGTCAGAAAACCATTGTGGACATTCTATCAGTTACTAAGTATATCTATTACCAGTATTTGTTCTGACCCTTCAGTTCCATTAGGATGAGGCTAAATCTTCACTTACCATCTGATGTCCACTGTGACTGGTGGATTACCATATCTTTCATGTCTCTGAGGATAAGCACAAGTTCAGGACCCATTTCTAACAGATCTTTATGTTTCCCTTTCTTGGTGCCTTTATGTTTCCCTTTCTTGGGTTCCTCTGGAAAGGAGCTGATAAGAGGCCATAAGTCCCTACTAAAGTGGCTCATGCTAGGTTTCTTCCTACTACCTCAAAATTTTCACCTCTTTTATTTGACATCTCTTTTCACCTCTTTTTATTGACATCTCTTTTATTTCTTGAGATTTCATAATCAATACACTATTACTACATATCCATGAGAATCAAAACACTCTGGCAAGACTATCAGGTGTAAGGAATATGCAGTTCCAACTGTACATAAATCCTTCTGGAGAATTGAGAAAGAGTATAGACTCTTTGATTCATTTTGTTGAAGCTAGAATAAATGTGACACTAAAACAAAAAAGATCAGTATGAGAAAGGAAAATTAGACCGATATTGTCATGAGTATATTTACAAAATTCCTAAATAAAATATTAGTAAGCCAAATCCACTTGTGTATAAATGGATTAATATTTTACAACTTAGAAAGTGTGACATGGGCTGGGGCTGGGGTTCAGCGGTAGAGGAGGCCGTGGGTTCCATCCTCAGCACCACATAAATATAAATAAAAAAATAAAGGCATTGTGTCCAACTACAACTAAAAAATAAAATATTAAAAAAAAGAATGTATGGCATAAGGGGCAGGGGTTGTAGCTCAGTGGTAGAGTGCTCACCTAGTACATGTGAGGCACTGGGTTTGATCTTCAACACCACATAAAGATAAATAAACAAAGGCATTGTGTCCATCTACAACTAAACAATATTTTAAAAGAAGAATGTGTGACATAAAAAAGGTATTTGATTTCTGCCCCTGGTTTCTGGCAAAGAGCTCCTAAAACCCTCGTAAATTCCTAAGAGTTCTAAGGGCTTTAGGCATATCTTTTGTTCTAATATTTGGTCTTTGACTCCCTTTCCTGACAGAGTTCCTAATCACTGGGAAATTCCTTGGTGATAGAAGCATCTTTTGTTCTAATGAGGCTATTCTTGGCAGGATCCTGGTTGGACATTGATCACCAGAAAGACCAAGCCTGATTAAAAGATTGAGACGTTCAGGGCTGCTCCCTATCAGGAAGGGGAGAGGGGCTGAGTTAATGGAGCATGCCTGCATTATGAGGCCCCTATTAAAATCCCTGTGCTACCAGGCTTGGAAAGCTTCCAGGTTGGTGAACACATCCCCGTGCCAGGAGGAGGTCACCTGAACTCCACAGGGACACAAGTTCTGCTCTCAGGACCCGTCAGACCTTGCCTTAGGCACTTCCTTATCTGGCTGTTTTATTTATATCCCTTAAAATATCCTTTGTAATAAATTGGAAATTATTGGTAAACTGTTATCCTAGGTTCTGTAAGCTGCTGTAGCTTATTATCAAACCAGAGAAAGGGATCATGGGAACTTCTGATTTGTAGTCACATTAGACAGAAATTGTGGGTAACCTGGGAACCTACTACTTGTGATTGGTATCTGAAGTTGGGGGAGAGTCTTGTGGGACAATCTTGTGGGACTATGTCCTAAACATCTGAGTTCTGTGAAATGCTGATGAGTGTCAGAATTGAACTGAATTATCAGATACCCAACTGGTATTGCAAAATTGTTGGTCAGTCAGAGAAAAAAACAATTATTTTGATAGATATATACAAAAAGTTCTTTATAAAATTCAAAATCCATCTATAATTAGAAATGTGAATATAAAATTAAAATGTATTTTGAACTAAATGGCTCACCAGATTGAATTAGTGAGGAACATGTGATCTTTTCAATGATTTGTGCTGAGTTAATTGAAAATCTATATTTAAAAGTGCACTTTGATCCCTACCCTTCACCATATAGAAAACATTCTCTTGAGATAGAGCATGTATTGTGACCTAAGGCAATCAGACTTTAGATGCAAACAAAAAAAATTTTTTTCATGATATTTGATAAGCTAATGTTTTTAAAATTTTACTTTATTTTCCAAGCCAAAGTCTTATTAAAGATACTTTTCATAAACAATAATGGCATTCTAGGCAGGACATGGGCAGATAATTGCTAACAGTGTATAGAAACTCTCAAACTCCCTTCTTGGATGGGCTACCAAAATCAGAAAGCCACTATAAAACCCAATGAAATCTTCATCTTATGCTCTGCATGTGGAGAGTTTAGAGCAACCACTGACATTTCACATCTAGCTTGTTGTTTATTAACTTTTCATGAGTGGATCCTGATTTTCAGGATATTAAATGAGAATGGCAGAATTACCAGCCTGAAGATCCACAATCTAGAAAAGGAACTGCTGTTCCTTTGAGGAACACTATCTCACGGGAAAGTCCAGATTGCCTGACACACCAGTAAAACCAATTTGTCAGGAGTCAGGTCCCAACAGGTCTTCGGGATTAGGTAAATCAAGTCTATGCCAATGGCAGAGAGGGAGAAGATCGAGTTTGAGTTTTTCCACACCACAAAGCATTTGTGCCAAGGTGGCTGTGTGTGCCAACCTGAGGGAATCCCTCCTTCTGGGAGCCCAGAGGAAGTCCCTCAAAACCAGAAGGGAAAGGCACTTCCCCACAGCAGTCTAGCTTTGGAGACATTCTGCTGGTGATACGCTACTTTCCCCAAAACAACAGTGAAGTGTTCTGTGTGCTAACAACATTGTCTTTTTTTTTTAAAGTAAAACAAAATTCTGTATTTTATAAAGCTTGATAAAAATACTATTTCAATCTGTACAGCCACCAGAAGCACACAGCTATCAAAAACACTCACACCGCCCTTGGCATCTCCAGCACCTTCCACTTCTGTGCCTGGTCTGTCCTGGCCTCTCCACTTTCGGCAGGGCTATTCCCATCCTTATCAGCTCAGCTTTCCCCTTTGGGTACCTTCTCTCCCTTCTTTGCAGGGGTCCTTTTCAGGCGTGGGCTCTGGTTTGGAGGAGCAGGTTTAGCAGACATCCTGGCGGATCTCCTCTGCGGTTCCTCCTTCACTGTGGCTCTATCTCCTTCAGCATCCCCTTCAGCTTTCCTTGGACTTGGTGCCTCAGCAGCAGGAGGCAGGGCCTTGCGGTTGGTTGCTCCAGGGGTTGTTCTGGCCTCTTCTTCTTCACTCTGCTCCTAGACAGAGGTTTTTAAACTGGGTATAAAATTTACTAATAATTTTTAAAAATAATAAATTAGACTTCATTTAAGTGTATTAAAACTTTATTAATGAAGACAATTCTATATACTATAAAATGGCAATCGTCATGAAAAGAGATTTATAACATAAACCCAAAAAAGGGCCCATGTCCAAAAAATTTTTGTCCAAAATGAAAAAAAAAAATCTGCAACTTAACTGTAAAACAATAGACTTCAATAATGAGCAAAAGACTTGAAAAGATTTCATAAAATAGGATATTCAAATGGCCCCCCAAATACATAGAAGACTACAGAAAGTAAAAATTGAAACCACAATGTGTCACTGACACATATTTACCAGAGAAGCTGACATCCAAGAACAGATATTGTCTAGGTTTGATGAGGTTGTAGAACAACCAACACACTCTCACTATCAACAAGGGTGCTCAACTGGAACAGCTGCTTCACAAAACTGTTTTTCAGAACCTGTCAAAAATGCATGCATTTCTACCCCACCACTCAGTGATCCTACTCAGCAAAAATGAGTACTTACATTTACCCGAAGACATCTTCCAGAATGATCAGAACAGCTTTACACCTAATTGTCCCAAGCTGGAAATGACCCAACCATCCCTCAAAGCTGTACTGGAAAAGTAACTTGTGTTCATATCATACAAGTATACACAGCAATGCAAAAAGACTACTGGTCAAATACCATGGACAGATCTCACAGGCATATTGTTCAGTAAAATAAGAGACAAAAGATCGTATAGTGTTTGATGCTACCTATGAATCTTAAATACAACCCAACATCAGTGATAGAAGTCAGAAGAGTCATTACCTTTGAGGGCAGGACACTGAGGGTAGAGGAGCAGGAGGAAACCTATAACTATACTAGGGATGATCTGTGTTCCTATTTGTATGGTGGTTAAAATCTATCAGGCTCAGCACTTAACATTTGTAAATTTTGCTGTTAAAATTTCCTGAAGTTTTAACTCAAGTTTTAAAATCATTTTCAAATGCAGAGGGAGGGGATGTGCAGGAGGCCTGGTAATTGGGGCCATAGACACTGATTAGATCCAGAGACATTCACCCAGGATCAGTTAGCTTTTAATTTCCCTTGCCTAACGGATGGGCTCCTACCTCATGCAGACAACAGAAAGGTGCAATGCTGATTTCCCCTCTCCTGCTCCTCTTTGTCAGTTTCACAGCTTCTAAGTATTAAAACAGATTTGAACCTAGGCAGTTTGGTTCCAGGAACTGTGTAGTAAGTCACTGTGCAAAGACTGTTAGCCATGTATCATTCACAATTTTCTGAATATAAGATTCTTTTGTTGATTCCTAGTAGATAGGGTTACGTGACGTGCTCCACTTCCTCAAGTTTTCTTTATGAAACAAGAAGTTATGGAGTTATTTCAGGTATTAGTAAAAAAGAGGTGTCTTGAACTGTGAGACCTGTTCTGATATTAGCAATTACGCATTCCAGTTTAGGCAGACCAAGAGACTCCTCCTTCCTCTTTTTGGAGAAGCAAATATTCTTGTGCCAAGATCTAAAATGACATCCACTCTCTGTGAAAGAAAAGCTAGTGTTTTGGCCATAAGCTATTCAAATTACCCTGCTTCTGAAATATTGTTTTTCCCCCTTCCTCCAATATTCCCAAGAGTCTTTCCTTAAACTGAAAAAAAATATATAAACTGAAACTCAATATACAATGGGCCTAGCCATCCAGGTTACTAAGTACCAAATATATTCCCATTGAGGTTTGCTCGGGACAGCTCTCCTCCCTTCCTACCACACGCTCCTTTTTCAGGGATATTCTGGATCAATGGTACCATCTGGTGCCTGGAGTGGGAAACTGTTCTCATCACTGTCTTTTCTCTACCACCTTCTTTCTTATCCTCCAGGAAGATGAAGCCCAGATGAGTATCTTCTCATCCCCCTTTGTCTCTGGCCATCTGTAACTGTGCCAATTCAGCAAATTCAACTTCCTTTTTAAAAATTAGTCGCTCAAGACAATACAATGATCTTGACATATCATACATTTGATTCAAATAGGGTATGAATTCAACTTCTAGTACTCCTTTCTGTATATTTGCCCCATGATAGCCGGGTCATAGGTATGTGTTATATAGTGGAATGTGGGTTTAATGACATACCTCATCCCTGTCTTTACCTTTCTCTCTTTCTTTTAGACTTTACATGGTGACTCTTTAAAATGGTTCTGTCTTCACCTTGAAGTCACAGGACTAAGGAACAGAGAGGTTAACAGACCTCACACAGAAGCAACACTAGGGAGCCATGATTGTTCCAAACTGTCTTAGATGCCAATTGGGAAAGTTAGGAACAAACAAACAAACATAAACCAAGATTTTTAAATCATCTGCACATTCCTAGAGAATTTGCTAATACTTTTAAATAACAAGCGCTTTTGGTTAGAATTATATTGAATAGTGTCTTATTTGATCTGTCTACAACTCTCTGTATTGAACCTTCTCTGTTGGCCAAAGAAGCAGACAATCTTTGTCTATTAACTCATACCAGGTCTTTGAATTTTCCCCACAAGCATATCTATGCTCCAATGACTTTTCTCTGTAGGCCAGAATAACATACCAGCCTTTATAGGCTTACAAATCATGCATGAGATGTATGCTTGAGCAAAGATGATGTATAGATATTTAAGTACTACATAAATGACACACAAGACACAGAGTTGATTGACGTTAAGTCTACTGTGATTGTGCTAAATTTATCAAATTTATAAGGTTAACTGGACAGTTTGTCTACGACTCTCTTTTTATTCTTTACTTGGTCATGACTTGGCAAGTTTAAGGAAAATGGATTTCTGGGTTGCTTGGTTTTTGGCATGCATATATTAATTTATTCAGTAACCATTTGAAGCATACTTACTATGGCTAGGTACCAGGGATACTAAGTTAAGAGCATACAGTTCTCCATGCGCTCAATGGAAGAGATAATTAAAGAAGGTAATTAAAGAGGTAATTAAAGAAATATGGTTAGTTAAATGTAGTTATAAATGAATAAAGGTTTATGGTATATAGACAAGGAAAAGAGTTTAGCTCTACCCAGTAAATTTAGGGAAGACTCTGGAGGATATGAGCCTTGGTATATGAAAGATCAGTTGGAGCTATCTATGTGGACAGAGAAGGTAGAGAGGGTTAAGGTGAGGAGGGACCCCAGATAAAGGCAGCTAAATCTTTGATCACCCAAGATCCTTTTATAGTGCAAATATATATGCACTACAATATGTTGGCTATTATTCATGAGAATGGAAATATAGGAAGGACCACCTAAAATAAATAAATGATTTTTCTTTTATTAAGTTCAGGTTGCTAAAGAGAATCAGGGTTGTGCCTTGGAGAAAACTTACCAATCAAAATGAAGATGAGGACAGGTGGGAACAGCAGGGTCAGTGAGACACTGTTTATATTGAAAAGTCTCCAGGTCACAGCAAACCCAAAACCTTTTCATTTCAGTATGAGTTGCTTTGTTCTGTTTTCCTCCTCCTGAATGTTACCTCTGGCTCAATTTTCTAGACCTTGCTGTGTGCTCCTTTTGCCTACACCCAGATAAAGTGATGCACCAAGCAGGTGTAATTCCATGCGTGCCAATGTCCCTCCAGGATTGGGAATTGGTTTCATCCACCTGTGAAGGGTCACATAGGTTCTGGCACACCTTTAATGTCACATTATATCAGCAGCTTTTTCTGAATACTTTGTAGACCTCAGGTTTCTTCCCAGACGCTGGACTACTAAATTTTTCACTTTCCTCCATGGGCTTAACACCAAAAATGACATCCCAAATAACAACCCCAGTGGCCATTTGGAGAATCATAGTCTGCTTTAGTCCTATCAACCCCAGCTCCAAAAGCTTTCTCCCACATACCTATTTGACAACACTTATAATATTGGGTAAGCAATGCTTCACCGATAACCTCATACTACATAGATGCTTGAAGCATTCACATTTACCTTGGAAGCATTAACTCTGCACTGCGTAGAAGCCACTCACCATACTCCTCTCTACACCTGGGCTTTCTTCTTAGCTCCTGTTTCAATTTTCCATCCTTGCACTCTTCAAAACACTCTTCATTTTTCCAGTTCCACCTGGTCTCCTGCTATAACTTTGCTCCTCTGTCATGGTCTATTTCTTTGCTGGCCGCTCTCTTTTAGGTAACCACTCTTTTAAACAACACCTCCAATTTAACCTGATCCTTGGAAATGTCTTGGGGTGTAGGCCACTGTGAGGGACATCTCCGATAGGTCTGTCCTAGTTCTGGCTGCAAGGGCCTGCTCTATGTGCTGATGGTAATGGTGATGATGATGATGATAAGCATTCTGTGTGAGGGGCATTATATACATCATCACATTCAATATTCATCATTTATTTTATTCTTACTTTAAAAAGAAATCCTCACTTTTTGCACAAAGAACCTACAGGACAGAGAGAAACATACCCTGCCCAAGGTCAAATAGTGAGCAGATGGTCACTCAGATTGATCTGACTCTTAAGGTCCTGCTATTAGTTATTAAGTACTCTGCATCATGGTGTAAAAATCTGTTAAAGTTTTGATTATTGGCTTCAGCCCTGTACCCTGTTGGTTCTTGTCAACTGCCCCTTCATTGGATGTGTCTTCAGCTCAGGCCCATGTCCAGAAGCACATGCCAACCCCTCTGGGGACTAATTTTGCAAAGCTATTTTCAAAGCAGTGAAGGGCTGAGCAGCTTAGTTCAAGGTGCTTTAAATAGAGAAAGAGGAAAAAAAGAAAAGAAAAAGAAAACAATGGAGTTCTTGGGGAATATTCTGAGACCCCAGTTATAAGTTTATCACAGTTTTAAGGGAAAAATTCAAGATTCAGAGCCAAGTGTACGTTTGTCTCCTTTTCTAGATGAAGCGCACAGATTTTCTTATTTAAAAAAAATATAGTAGAAGAATAAACTAAAAACAAACAAAATTGATACCCTTGGTGGAATAGGGAAACCATGGCGAGGAATCTGCTTTGGTTTATGGCTTTGACTTTGGAACCATGAAAATTTTCTACACTATTTTAAATTTAAAATGTTCAGTATCTCCAGAATTACAAAACAAATCAACATAGTTGAACATGATGTTGATGGCAAAATGCAGAGAAAAATTTGTACCAGTGACCTTTTGCACAAAGTAATTTGAGTAACTTGACCAGTCATTGCGGTAAAATAATCCTCAAATATAAGGAGTGACTAAGAAAATTCAAACTACTTTTTGTAATAATAATATCAGTATTTTGAAAGTGTGAGATTTGTATTCAAGAATAAAAACAATAAGATCACTAATGTTGTTAGGGAAAAAGGTCCTGAGAATAAGACAAAATCAAGGAAGTTAAGTAAAATTCTACAATATTTTATTTGAGTTGTAAATATCCATACAATTATAGAATACTTTTTGTATATATACACATGCATTTTATATATACACACATGCATTTCCTATCTCTGTCTGAAAAAAGATCTAGAACTGAAACAACTCAGTAATAATTGTAACATAGCACTCAGATTTTGACTCTAAATATCATTTCTCATCAACAGGAATCATACTTCTTAAAAAAAAGAAAGAAAAGGAAAAATCTAATTTCATGTCTGGGCAGGAATACCTTGTACTTCAAGGGAGACTGCTGGGATTATGGTATAAAGCTATAAGAGCTGAGTTGAATGAGATCCCAATACCAAATATGGCACAATTTAAACAACAAAAAGGATCCTGACCTTATAAAGTAGATTAAATATATAACAATCCAAGAATTTAAAAAAAATCTGCTGCCTGAATTTGTCACCTATCTGGATTACTATGATACCAAGTCATTTATCTAGAACTCTGCAAATAAAAGTAAACAATCAAGTACATATCCTGCTTTTTTTTTTTTTTTTACAAATTATACTTCAGGTAATCAAAGAGTTAATGAGAGACTGTTCTTTGGAAGGGGATTCCAGCTAATAAATGCAGAAGGAAGAATGGAATACAATTTCACTATTTTACAATCTGTAATAAAGCAGCATTTTGGAGTAAACACTCATCATTGGCCACCAAAGCCACTAAATGAAAGAGTGACAGTGAATTTTATAATTCTATAATGGTTTAGTGTAAATAAGACATGATGGTTGTTTTGCGATAAGGCAATATGAAGCACAGATCCTATGAGATGCTTTTGGGAAAAAAAAAGAAAAGCAAAAAGAAAGCTGAATCGAATCAATCTCTAAATCCAATTATCAATTTTCAAGAATGGTGGTGATAAGTGTTACTCCAAATCACAAAGATGCAATTGACCAAAACTGTCACATGGGTAATTTTCAACATCAGTGATCTGATTTTTTTCAACAAATACTTGGCTCTAAGGAGGGAGGAGCCCTTAAAACTAAGTAACCATGTTAGTTGGCTTCTCATGGTGGGAACACTTGGTGGAGTGAACCCATTCAATACCTCATGGCTGGGAAATAAAAAACAGAAGAAGAGACGGGGTCCCACAATCCCCTTCAAGGCTGCACCCCTAGGGACCTGAAGACTTTACACTAGGCCCCACCTACTGATGTTTCCACCACCTCTCAATCTGCACCATGCCAGGGACCAAGCCTATAACACAGAGCCCATGAGGAGACACATCAAATCCAAAGCAGAGGGGGGATCCAAGATGGCGGGTGACACAGAGGCAGCATTCTGTTTCATTCCATGAGCTGGGATTCTAGTAGTGAGAATACTGCTTCTCTGCTAGCGTTATTCCTATCCCTGTGCAGGAATGCCTGTCCAGGCCTCCAGGCCTCAGTGTCAGGGTAGGTCTCCCAACTACTGGCTCATGCAGGACACCCCGGTACCCGAGCGAGATCATCGTGGCAGCAGCCCTCAAGAAGAACTTTCGGCCACACACCCCAACAGATATCATGGATGCCATTTCTGTGCAGGACACCAGCAGCTTCCCACACACAAGAACTCCAGCTGCACCCTCATGTGAACCTCCATCTACCAATGTGGGGCTCCTTCAGTTACTGCCATCTTGGGACTCTGCAGCACCGGAGATAGTCCCCTACACGCAGTAACATGCCTGGATCCGAGAACTCCATACAGGCTCTGAAGTCAGCTGACAGCCACACACTGCATGCCACAGATCTCGTCTCTGAACTCATCATCCAAAGCCATCACCTTGCTCCCCCAACCTGATTCGGTACCCCTTCATTGAAAGTAGGCACCTTCATCTGGGTCCACCTTCATTACCATCTTCAGTGGAGGCAACTCCCAGGTTGGAACTTCGACTGGCCGGGTACCTAGTTTCTAACTCCTCCCTCTCCCTAGTAGCTGCTACCCTGGCACAGTGGCAACATGGTTACCTTCACTATCCTGAGGGTGTTGACACCAGCTAACAACAGAGGACCCCACCTATTGGATGAGAAAGGAAGCAGGAAAGATACTGATCTCCAACCAAAACAATCTCTGTTTCTTCTTTCAAGATTTTTTCCCCCTCTCCCTCTCTCTTCTCCTGCCCTCACATCTCCAACATATGTGAAACCAAGAACTTTGCATGAATTGGGATTTTGAGGACTGGGACGTCTGAATAGTATATTACAGTTGTAGATTCTTTTTCTTTTTTTCCCACCAATTTCTACTATTTTAACATTTTTTATTTTTCTTAATATATATGTGTATTTGTTTTATGTACTCTACCACCTTCCCTCTTGTCTACCCAAAATTACTTTTTCTTTCTTATCCTGCTACTAATCTTCCTCTTTAGATTTCTCTTACATTCTTTCTAAGATATAATAACTCTATAGTCTCACCTCCTACCTACTCAGCATATCATCCTACTCCTCACACCCCCGGTTCTTTGTCCACCATCAGAAACTGTAAACCCTTTTACAAACCTACTGAGTATATTGTAGTTAATAATCAAATTCACCATTTCTGTATGTTGTGACCAAACTGTAAATGTCATAATAGCAAACAGTTTGTTTTTAGGGTGTATATTATTTATATTGGGATCTGTTAACATTGTCCTTTACCTCAAAGGAGAGGTATAGGATCCCTACAAGGGCCTATAGGGTAAAAAAAGGTAATGCCTTGGATCCATAGTGCTAGAAGTGAAGACACACAAGCAATATTATTAGAATCCATGGCCAGCACAGCAGAAGAAAGGACAGAGAAGGAGTTCAGGATGCACATAATTAAAATATTCTGTGAATTAAAGGATGATATAAGAGAGAAAATATAGGCAACAAAAGATCATTTTGACAAAGAGCTTCATAAACAAATAGAGGAAGCAAAAGATTACTTCTGTAGGGAGATAGAGGTTCTACAAAAACAAACAAACAAACAAACAAAAAACAAATCGAAATCCTTGAAATGAAAGAAACAATAAACCAAATTAAAAGTTAAATTGAAAGCATCACCCACAGATTAGACCACTTGGAAGACAGGACCTCAGACAATAAAGACAAAATATATAATGTTAAAAAGAACATAGACCACACAGTGAAAATGGTAAGAAACCATGAGCAGAACATTCAAGAAATATGGAATATCATGAAAAGACCAAATTTAAGCGTTATCGGGATAGAGGAAGGAATAGAGTTCCAAACCAAAGGAATGAACAATCTATTCAATGAAATAATATCAGAAAATTTTCCAGACATGAAGAATGAATTGGAAAACCAGATTTAGAAGGCTTACAGGACGCCAAATGTACAAAATCACAACAGATCCACACCAAGGCACATTATAATGAAAATGCCTAACATACAGAATAAGGAGAGAATATTAAAAGCCACAGAGAAAGGAATCAGATTTTATATATAGGTGGAAACCATTGAGATTAGGTGCAGATTTTTCAACCCAGACCCTGAAAGCTAGAAGATCCAGGAACAACATATATCAGCACTGAAAGAAAATGGATACCAACCAAGAATCTTATATCCAACAAAATTAAGCTTTACATTTGATGATGAAATAAAACCTTCCATGATAAACAAAAGTTAGAAGAATTTACAGCTCGAAAGCTTGCACTACAGAACAATATATAATAGCAAAATTACATAAAGAGGAATTGAAAAACAACAATGAAAATCAGCAAAGAGAGGTATTAGACTAAAGGAAAGACTAAATCAAAGGAGAAACCAAGTAAAGTTAAATACAAAAAAATAAACAAAAATGGCTGGGAAAACTAATCATTAATTAGTTTAATTAATCTCAATAATAACCCTGAATGTTAATGGCCTAAACTCACCAATCAAAAGACATAGACCGGCAGATTGAATTTTTAAAAAAGACCCCAAAATATACTGACTCCAAGAGACTCATCTCATAAGATATCCACAGATTGAAGGTGAAAGGATGGGAAAAATCATACCACTCACATGGACTGCAGAAGCAAGCAGGGGTTTCCATCCTCAAATCAAATAAAGTAGACTTCAAGGCAAAGTTAATCAAAAAGGATAAAGAAGGATATTTCATACTGCTTAAGGGAAATATTCATCAACAAGACATAAAAATAATAGATTCATATGCCCCAAACAATACAACATTTACATTCATCAAACAAACTCGATTCTCAAGTTCAAGAGTCAAATAGACCACAACACAATAATTCTGGGTGACTTTAACACACCTTTCACCACTGGACAGATCATCCAAACAAAAGCTGAACAATAATACAATAGAACTCAATAATACAATCAATAACTTAGACTTAACTGACATATATAGAATATGTCATCCTTCAATAAATGGATACACTTTCTTCTCAGCAGCACATGGATCCTTCTATCAAATAGACCATATAATATGCCACAATGCAACTCTTAGCAAATACAAAAAAGTAGAAATACTATCCTGCATTCTATCAGATCATAATGGAATGAAATGAGAAATCAATGATAAAATAAAAAATAAAAGCTACTCCAACACCTGGAGACTAAATAATATGCTACTGAATGAACAATGGGTTGCAAAAGACATCAAGGAGAATGCTAAAATATTCTTAGAGGTGAAAGAGAACACAGATACAATGTACAGAAATCTCTGGAACACTATGAAGGCAGTACTAAGAGGAAAGTCCATTGCATGGAATTTATTCCTTAAAAGAAGAAAAAGTCAACAAATAAATGACTTAACACTATATTTCAAAGCCCTAGAAAATAAGAACAAATCAGCAGTAGAAGATGGGAAATAATTAAAGTCAGAGCTGAAATCAATGAAATTGAAACAATTAAAAAAATTGACAAAGCAAAATTTTGGTTCTTTGAAAAAATGAATAAAATTGACAAACCCTTACCCATGTTAACAAAGAGAAGGAGAAAGAAAACTCAAATTACTAACATACATGATGAAAAAGGAAATGTTATCACAACAGAAACTACAGAAATACAGAAGATAATTCGAAGTTATTTTGAAAACTTGTACTCCAATAAAATAGAAAACATTGAAGGCATTGACAACTTTCCAGGGTCATATGATGTGCCTAAATTGAATCAGGATGATGTATACATTTTAAACAGATCAATTTCAACCAATGAAATAGAATACACCATCAGAAGCCTATCAACCAAGAAAAGCCCAGGACCAGATGGATACAGAGCCAAGTTCTACAAGACCTTTAAAGAGGAACTAATACTAATACTCTTCAGTTTACTTCAGGAAGTAGAAAAAGAGAGAGTACTTCTAAATTCATTCTATGAGGCCAATATCATCCTGATCCCCAAACCAGGCAAAGACACATCAAAGAAAGAAAACTTCAGACCAATATCTCTAATGAACATAGATGGAAAAATTCTGAATAAAATAATGGCAAATGGAATACAAAAACATATCAAAAAGATTGTGCACCATGACCAAGTGGGATTCATCCAAGGGATACAAGGTTGGTTCAACATACGGAAATCAATAAATGTAATTCATCACATCAATCGACTTAAAGATAAGAATCATACAATCATTTCAATAGATGCAGAAAAAGCATTTGACAAAATACAGCACCCCTTTATGTTCAAAACACTAGAAAAATTAGAGATAACACGAACATATCTCAACATCATAAAGGCTATCTGCTAAGCCCCAGGCCAACATCATTCTAAATGAAGAAAAATTAAAGGCATTCCCTCTAAAAACTGGAACAAGACAGGGATGCCCTCTTTCACCACTTCTATTTAATATAGTTCTTGAAACACTGGCCAGAGCAATTAGACAAACAAAAGAAATTAAAGGGCTACACATAGGAAAAGAAGAACTCAAATTGGCACTATTTGCTGATGATATGATTCTATACCTGGAAGACCCTAAAAGTTCCACCAGAAAACTTCTAGAACTATTTGAACTAAATGAATTCAGCAAAGTAGGAGGATATAAAATCAACACCCATAATCAAAAGCATTTCTGTATGACAAATCCTCATAAAGTGAAATGAGGAAAACTACCCCATTTACAGTAGCCTCATAAAAAACAAAACAAACAAACAAACAAAAAAAAAACTTGGGACCTAACAAAAGAGGTGAAAGACCTCTACAATGAAAACTACAGAACACTAAAGAAATAAATTAAAGAAGACCTTATAACATGAAAAGATCTCCCTTGTCCTTGGATAGGCAGAGTTAATATTGTCAAAATGACTATACTACCAAAAGCACTATACAGATTTAATGCAATTCCAATCAAAATCCCAATGACATTCCTCATAGAAATAGAAAAATCAGTCATTAAATGCATCTGGACAAATAAGAGACCCATAATAGCTAAAGCAATGTTTAGCAGGAAGAGTGAAGCAGGTGGCATCACTATACTAGACCTTAAACTATACTACAGAGCAATAGTAACAAAAACAGAATGGTACTGGCACCCAAACACACTGGTAGACCAATGGTACAGAATAGAGACACAGAGACTAACCCACATATGGCAAATGGAATAAAAAAACATATCTTATTTTAGACAAAGTTGCTAAAAACATGCATTGGAGAAAAGATAGCCTCTTCAACAAGTGGTGTTGGGACAATTGGAAATCCATATGCAACACAATAAAATTAAACCCCTATCTCTCACCATGCACAAAATTCAACTCAAAGTGAGTCAAGGACTTAGAAATTAAACCAGAGACGTGCATCTAACAAAAGAAAAAGTAGGCCCAAATCTCCATCATATCAGATTATGCCTCTATTTCCTTAATAAGACTCTTATAGCTCAAGAATTAAAATCAAGAATTAACAAATGTGATGGATTCAAACTAAAAAGCTTCTTCTCAACAAAAGAAACAATCAGTGAGGTGAATAGAGAGCCTACAGCTTGGAAGCAAATTTTTACCACTTGCACATCAGATAGAGCACTAATCTCTAGGGTACATAAAGAACTCAAAAAGCTAAACACCAAAAAACAAATAACCCAATCAATAAATGGGTCAAAGAATTGAACAGACACTTCTCAGAAGGTGATATACAATCAATCAACAAATGTATAAAAAAATTTCAACATCTCTAGCAATTAGAGAAATGCAAATCAAAACTGCTCTAAGATTTCATCTCACTCCAGTCAGAATGGCAGCTATTAAGAATATAAACAACAATAAGTGTTGGCGAGAATGTGAAGAAAAAGGCACACTTATACATTCCTGGTGGGTCTGAAAAATGGTGCAGCCAATATGGAAAGCAGTATGGAGATCCCTTGGAAAACTGGGAATGGAACCACGTTTTGACCCAGCTCTCCCACTTCTTAGTCTATACCCAAAGGACTTAAAAACGGCATACTACAGGGACACAGCCACATCAATATTTAGAGCAGCACAATTCACAATAGCTAAACTGTAGAACCAACCTAGATGCCCTTCAGTAGATGAATAGATTAAAAAATGTGGTGTATATACACAATGGAATATTACTCAGCAATAAAAGAAAATAAAATCATGGCATTTGCAGGTAAAAGGACAGAGTTGGAGAATATTATGCTAAGTGAAGTTAGCCAATTCCACAAAACCAAATGCCAAATGTTATCTCTTATATAAGGAGGCTAATTCATAGTGGGGTTGGAAGGGGGAGCAAAGGAGGATTAGACGAACTCTAATAGGGCAAAGGGGTGGAAGGGGAAGAAGGGAAGGGGCATGGGAGTAGGAAAGACAGTGGAATGAGATGGACATCATTACCCTAAGTACATGTATGAAGACACAAATGGTGTAGGTATTCTTTGTATACAACCAGAGACACGAAAAATTGTGCTCTATATATGTAATATAAACTGTAATGCATTCTGCTGTCATATACAACAAATTATAATTAAAAACTAAAATAAAAAATCCAAAGTAGAGCATAAACATACTTACTGTATGTAATATGTGGACCTTATGGATTCGAATTTGTAAATATCAAAGTCTAAAAACATATTTCTGAGACTACTAGATGGTGTTAAAGAATTTTAATGAATTTTTAGGTGTAATAATAGTATAATGGTTGTGCTAAAAAGGAAGAAAGAAAGCCTATTAACAATATGTACTGAAAAAAATATAGATAAAATAGATGCTTTGCTTTTCCTGATAACATGCCACGTCTTGGTAGGTCCTCAGAATCAGTCCCCAAGATGAGGATCTGAGCACAAGGATGTACTCTGGAAGTGCTTCGTGAGATTGGTAGTGTGCGTGTGCCAGGGCTATAGGTAGTCCCAGAAAAGGTGGCTTTAGCTTTGACTCCTAGAGGAACTCAGCAGATATGTTGCACCTCAGAATTGCTTTGCCCTGAAACAAGGGAGCCTGGCTCTCCTGCTTCCATGTGTGCCATCGCGGGCTGAAGATGACTTCTTAAGATGTAAACTCCCAGGCACTTCTAGAGCAAATCAGCGCCAGAGCTCAGGGGCAGGGCTCAGGAGAGGAAGTGGAGCAGCAGATGTTTGGAGATTAAAAACACACTGAAGCCTGGAGAAGGGTACCCAGAAATGGCCAAAGGAGCTGAGTGGCCCTGGGTGGAGCACCGACGGTACCCACTGAGAACACTCCAGCAGAGAAGTTGTGTCTGTAGTGGAGGAGGAACAAGGTGCAGATGGTGTTGAGAGATATCAAAGCACGGGGATGGGTACAGACTGCTCCTTCAGCTCTCCTATTTTTGTGTTTGTTGCCAATTCCCAAAAAACACGAAAAACCTAAGCAATCATGACCCCCTCACCTGCTAGATATGTTCTATGATATAAACAATTATATCCCAAAAGGATTAATTTGGTCTGAAATTTTGTTTCTACTTCATTTGCTGAGAACTTGGAGAGGATTTATGTATGGAAATGCTGTCATACGGTGGTGTTCTCAGCACCGTCCATAGGAGACAGGAGACACCACCACATGGGGAGGGACACCATATGCTCAAAGGGAAACACCGTAGAAAGCACCATAAGAGGAAACACCACAGTGTGAACCAGTTCTTTCAATAACCCTGTTGACCTGGAACATAAAGTTTTGGTACGTTATTTGTGACGCAGTCTCTTTCCCATTGGCATTCATCTTTGATCTGTCATGCAAACTGTGTCCCAGACCGCCCCATAAAGCTGAGCTGGAATTACCCTGTGTCTCTGAGCCTCTGGTTCTGTCAGCTTCCTTCTCAGGTGTGGGTTTTCTCATTATATCCTCATCACAAGTTTCCACTACCAAAATTCACACCCAGTGGCTCATCAAAAGACCTGTCCCTCTTGGTTAGCTCCAAGTATATTTTAAGACAATTTGCTTTGAGGGGTTGAAGATTTCAAATGTTTTGCAAGTTTTCTGTCTCTTCAAATTCTCATTAAATTGGATTCTCTTCCATGAATGTACTTATGACTCATATTATTGCTGTGAGCAAACTTTGATGCCTTTCTCTACTCCAGTCTATTTATTATCTGAGCAGTAGAACATAATCATGCATGCGATTTGATTCAGTGCCCATAATAATAATTGGCCCCTTTGATAGATGTTCAAAAAGATGGTATAACTTTCCAAAAGGCAATGCTATGGTTTGTCCCCCTACAAATTCATGTGTAGGGAAAACTTAGTGAGACTCTGTCTCAAAATAAAAAAATGAAAATATCTAGGGCATGGCTTGGTATTTAAGCATCCCTGGATTCAGTCCCCTAGTTCCAGAATCTTTGATTTCCTATTTTGAATGTGATACCATCTGCCACAAGATTCTTCCTGGAGCTGAGTCAAATTGGCACCATGTCCTTGAATCTCCAGAACTGTGAGCTACATAGACCTCTTTTCATTATAAAGTTAGCTTGACTCAGTTATTTCATGATGGTAATGTAAGATAGACCAATTCAATTATAGCAATGTAAGATGGGTAAGGAGTAGATCAAGGATGTAACATAAGTCTTCTGACTCTACCATCCACATTCTTTTTTTTAACCTGCCACAAGATGAGCTGGGAGAGGTGGCATTGTCGCTGGTTCCTTCTGATAATTTACAGGGTATCTCATGGAAAAGCTGTCACCATTTTACCAATAAGTAAGATAACTTTTTTGTCATCTAAAGAAGTAATCAGATTAATGAGTAAAAATAATTAACTTTTTTGCTACATATAATGTATACTCATAAACTTCTTCAAAACAGTCCTGAGCCGGGTGCAGTGGCGCATGCCTGTACTCCCAGCAGGTGAGGCAGGAGGATCAGGAGTTCAAAGCCAGCCTCAGCAAAAAAAGCAAGGTGCTAAGCAACTCCGTGAGACCCTGTCTCTAAATAAATTATAAAACAGGGCTGGGGACATGCTTCATGCATTAAGTGGCCTTAAATTCAATCCCTGGTACCCCCTACCAAAAAAAAAGTCCTATGAGTGATGTACAATTACTATTCCTATTTCATAGATAAGAACTGAATCCCAGGAGTTAAATTATTTGCTTAAAGTTACATGAGTAAGTAAGTGGCCGAGTGGCTTTTGGATATAAAAACAAATGCCCTTGAAGCCTTAACCAGTGTGTATTCCAGTCTCCCAAGCTTTGGGGTTCAGCTCAATGGTGAAACATGCCTGGGGTGGACTATAGTAAGTCTATATTTTTACATTTACTTTCAGGTAAATGGCTTGTGTGGCAGATTGTATTTTCCAAAGAGAATAACAACAACATTTGCTGTCTCATGTGATCTTAAAATCTGAATTTGGAGCTCTTCCTATTGAGTGATGGGATTATCCCCTCCATCTTGGACAATCCAAGTCAAGTGCCACAGTGTGACTCTTTCTGTTTTCTCTTAGAGTGCTTCTTCTTGAAGACCCCACCTCCTGCCAATCTCTAAGATAGCTCATGTAGAAAGGGAACAAGTCCCTAGACCCTGGGTCCTGGTTGAGCTCCTAGTCAATAACAGGCACTAACTTGCATCCACATGTGGACACCACCTTGAAAACAGATCTTCTCTTGGTGGCTCCGGTTAATCCTCCCTACTCAGCAGCCACCCACTCACAGGCGGAGTAACAATGAGCTATTTCTGCTGAACCCTACTCAAAGCAGGCATTTTGAGAAAAGTAAATAACTATTATTGCCCTAAGTTAGTTTTGCAGCAATGAGTAACCAAAACAATTCCAAAGGAATCATCCTCTCAAAGTAGTATTTGGTGCCTAAAAGTGGGAGACAAAAGGAGTGGTGATGTCAGCAGGAAGAGAGGAAGGGCCCCACATGTGTAGGTCAGGCACCATGCCAGATACTGCTGTACACTTACCTGGTCTGTTGCCTAAGTGAATTCTGTAAAGAAAGCACTGCTATTGCACACTTACACCTGGGAGGGACAGAAAGCCTGAGAGGCAGATGACTTACTCATTTGATAGCCAGAGCATCAGCAGGTAAGTGGTGGAACTAGGATCTAGCTGAATGTCTTTCTTAATGTAAGCACATGTCTCATCCCTAATATTTCATCTCTGCATTGAATCCTTGTAATTAAAAATGGGAGTTAAAATCGGTGAACTAAAGGATGCCCAGGACTAAAGAAGTTAATGAAAAGCTTAAGTTTCTCTCAAATATAGGATAGTAGAGTGCCTCATTGAGACAACCACAAATAAGTCTATGATTTCCAACTGGAAAATAATGACCATGGAGTGGTGAGAAGGAGCATGATTAGATCCTTATTGAGTTAATAATATTAAAAAATATAAAGAATATTTAAAAACAAGCCAGGTACCATGTCAGATGCTTTAGAAATATAACCTCATAGACTGTTCTCTAGTACAGGCAATATTAACCCCAATTCCAGAGGAAGACACTGAGATTCACTCAGGCCAAATGGCTTTCTGAAAGTTGACAGAAAGTAACTCAATCTAGCAGTAAGGCATTGGCTCATAACCATGTCATACCAACTCCAAGATGGAGCTAAGGAAAACATATGCACAATCCCAGGGAACCCTTGACTATCCATGTGTGAACAATGTGGGAGGGTGGACAAAACATCCATCAAAAGCTACACATTGGTTAGAACATTAATGAAAGCAGTGGGGATTGACCACTAGGGCATCTCAGAGGGCACGGGGCTGCTTTGGAGCATTTATGGCACAGTTGTGATTTCAAGTTCCCATCTGCTAGGACCCATTCTTCTTGACCTTTGGTGACATTTGCAACCCAAGAGCACACTTGTTAGCATCCTAATACTTGGAACTAGCAGTTCTTAAGGCATCATGCTCTTGGAAAGAGTGGAAGACATTAAAGGGTTGCATTTAATGCTATTTATACATTCTTTTTGAAATGTGACATCTCTCTGTCCACCATGTTCCAGAGAATCCATGTTCTTTGTTCTGGATAATCAATAAGGAGGTCAAACAACTCTAGAGAACTTTTCTATCCTATCCCAAAGGAAAATATAGACCTGTAGCTGGGCAGTCTTAAGCCCAGACCCTCCTGGCAAGACATCAGGCCAACTGCTAATTGTCCCCATGGTACCTGCAGATTCAAGGATCCCTTGCTTATCCACAGATGCTCAAGTCCCTTAGATAAAATGGCGTGGTATTTGCACATAACCTATGCATATCCTTCCACATCACTTTAAGTCATCCCTGGATTACTTATAATATCTAATATAAAGTAAAATTGCTATGTAAATAGCTGTTACAGGGAATAATGACAATAAAGAAGTCTGTACACGTTTAGTACAGATGAAATTTTTATTATGAATCTTTTTGATCCGTGCTTGGATGAATCCACAATTGCAGAACCCACAGATATGGAAGGCTGACTATATTTTAGTATAAAATTGAAGGCAAGGGAAGGCAAGGTCTTGAAGAACATTTCTTCTAACTTGATGACAAGAGACTATTTGTGGAAGGAAACATACTTTAAAAATAGAGTCACCTGTTTCTACAGTTTATTCCAATTTTGAAGGAAAGGATATCTGTTTGGATTTTTAAAAAGGAGGGGACAGGGAACAAAATGCTTGTTGCCATAGAAATGAAGAATTCTCTTCCAATCAGAGACATATGAATCCAAGTGAAAAATTGGAATCAGGAGAAGGTGAAGTATTTCAAAGGAACAATTGTTTATCATCCTGCAAAAATCTACAGCCTAACAAGAAAAATAAATACTAGAAGATACATATAATATAGAATTACAAATTTCTCCGTAATTTCCATTTGCTCTTTAGACAGGCACTGGGGATCTTTGGCAATATGATTTGAAGATTTAAAATCAATATTAAAATTAATTTCCATCCATTTCACTTATGTTGCAGAAATAACTGGGGTCCTCACAGATATTTAAAATCCTTATAGAAGGATATAGTTTTTGAAACCATGAGTGAGTACTTTTTGATTCTTTATTTCTTTGCAATAGCTGAGAACAAGATATTAAGTTTATGAGATTTGGTGTCAAACAATAAAATGGTTGAATCCTGTTTCCATTGCAAGTAACCTTGGGGCCATTCATTCACTTCTCTTAGAAAAGAGAGGACAACAATACCTACTTTGAGGGGCTGAGCAGCACAATGTACTTTAAAACTTAAACAATGCCTAGCACACAAGAGAGACGTTTGATCAGCTTTTTTTAAAATTTGTAATAATCATATGCTATTTGGTATGGTTGATGGGGGCTTCTTAATTTTTTAATTCATTTCACATTGCATATTCAGGAATCAAATCTCCTGGATTTGAATTATGTGAGTTATCAAATAAGTTATCAGATTAGGATATTGGTGACATGTGACAGACACCCCCCCCCATATAAAAAAAAAGTTCCTGCTTTCTTTCATATGAATTAAGTCCCAGGATATGGAACAAGAGACTGGGGCTAGCATAAGGGGCCTGGGATTTCATGGCTGAAGATTCTACATATAAGGCCCATCAATAGGCAGAGAGCAATCTCAGCCATGTATGGATCAGCTGATGCCTCCTCCTCCTCGTTACTCTTTATGGAATTCAGCCTTCTGCCCTCTCCCATTGGAAGGAAAGAGAGAAACTTCCAAACTGTCCTCACCTAATATAAATACTTGTGTCCCTATTTTGACCTAATCAGGTTTCAATGGGATTTATGTACTTCAATGGAAATAATTCATCATCACTGCACTAAATGCATTGATTATTACCAATATTGATATGTTGTATAAATACAATCATATCACCAATGGTTTTCATTTTCACTAGCAGTTCTGTTTCTTTGTAAGAATGCAGAAGGATTAGGGCTAATTTCCCACCAATCCAGCAATGATGTCTCTGAATCCAACTAGCTAAACAAGCTGTGAAATGTACCAATAGCCCTTGGGTCCTCTTAATCATCAGTCTGTGAACTGGGTTGCTCTGTTTAGCAAGTCACTTGGAAAAAGTTGGGGAGCTTAAGATCATGGAATCTGACTTCCTAAGAAACATTCACTTGACAATAGGTTACTGAATACTCTTCTGCTCTTTCACCACGAAGAGGGAACAAGCAAGAATATATTCTAAATTGGTAAGACTGGTATTGTTATCAGAATCCTAGGCCAGAGGCTGAACTCTGGGAATCCCAACAAATCAGGTCTGTCTAGTTGTCCTAAAAATCAAACAGAAAAGGCAATGGTGAAAAGCAGGGGAGGAAATTTAATCTCTGTGCTCACATTGGGAAAACAAAGTGAGATCAAACATCTTAAACCTGTCTTCAGGGCACTGACGAGAACTTTAGGTTGAAATAGGTGGAGAATTGGGAGAAAGAGGTGAGAGGTGAGAGGTCTGTATAACTCAACAGTCCTGGTCAAACTGTGATCTGGTTGGTCATTATCCTAGTTCTTGTTCTGTGAGGTGGCTCTGGAGAAGTCCTTATTTTTTTAAGGCTCAGTCTCCAATTGCTGCTCCGTAGGTTTGTCTCTCAGACCTGTGATCCTGAAAGGGCAATTAGGTTCCAATGAGATGATTACTCCTGCTTAGGGGGACAGTGTCATCCTGAGGTGATGTGCCTGCAAGTTTCTGCTGTTCCTGCAAGATGTAGGACAATGACTTATGACTTCTAGGCCCCACTCTAGGGAGCTGGAAAGCTGACAATTGAATGTCCTTGTGTCTTGAAAATACCTTTGTTACTCTTATCATGGTGTTCTTGTCTGGAATGGGGATGAGATAGATTAGGTAAAGTTAGTGCTAGTAAACCTTGTATTACTAGTTTTTAGATGAAAACTCCTTAAATGATTAATATGCTACATGCAGAGCAGAGCAGAATCTGAAGACACAAAATAAAGACAGAGATGTCAACTTTATTATGCTTTTACTTACCGGTTTAGCATCTACTGGCCCAAATGAAGAGTCACTACTTTTTAGCAAAAGCGACTTCTAATTCTCTGTTACAGTAAATGCAATAAGAACAAACCAATCCCTAAGTAAGGATTGGAAGTGAGAAGAAAAGTACTAAGATTTTATGATTACTTAATAAATATCAACTATTTTTATGCTACAAATGGAGTATTATCTGTCATCTTCCACCTGAAAGGTGAAGGAATGAGGTTTAATAAGGTTAAGTGATGTCCCCGTAGTCACACCAAGGTGACTGGTAACACCTTTATTTAAACATAGCTTTGTTTGCCTCCAAGACCTATGCATTTTCTTTTATTTAAAAAAAAAAAATTGGCTACCTAAGCATTTTGGAAAAAATAAATAAATATGGTCATGGAACAAATTAAAAAACAGGTATAGGAAAAAGTAAATTGTGATATTTTACTTATAATATAGGCCATAATTATGTACAAAGTGCAGCAAAAAGACTGGAAATAAAGTAAGCCATTTTCTTTACAAGGGTTTCTTGTTAGAGATAGGCTTAGACTGGGGTTTGCTAGAACTGACTAGCAAAAGCCTAATGTCAAATATTCAGGAATTTTGAGAGCTAGTAGTTAAACTGTTGTTAGCTTGATCATGACCATGATTTTGACTGGGGAGTTTGCACCATGGAAATTGGCAAAGGCTCTCCCCAACCACCACCAAAGCCATTTCAACAGCACAATACTCAGTGCTCAAGTCTTCTCTGCTTTTGCATATTGTATTTTTAGATCAGCCTTTTCTACAATAGCATAAATTATCCTATGACCAAGAAAAAATGAGTATGAAAAAGAGTTAATAAAGGATAAAATTAAATTAAACCAAACCCAAACTAACCCAAAGTAGTTTCTAGAAAGTCTGTGATGATCTGGATATGCTTTTCCTTCATTCTGGTTGCTATAGTCTGAATGCTGTGCCCCCGCAAAGTTTATATGTTGAGATTCTAACTCCCAAGGTGATTGGGCATTGGGGCCCTTGGGAGGGGTTGGTGATGGGGTCAATCCTTTGTGAATGGGATTGGTTCCCTTATAAAAGAGGCCTAGGGGAGGGCTGAGGTTGTAGCTCAGTGGTAGAGCGCTCTCCTGGCATGTGTGAGGCACTGGGTTCGATTCTCAGCCCAACATATAAATAAATAAAACAAAGATCTATCAACAACTAAAAAATATATTTTAAAAAAAGAGGCCTGGAGGAGAACCCTTTCCCCTTCTGCCATGAGGACATAGCTTGAAGATGCCATCTGTGAACCAGAAAACAGGTTCTTACCAGACACTGAATCTCCAGGTCCATGAGAAATATATGTTTGCTGTTTTTTGGCCACCCAATCAATTGTATTTTGTTGTAGCAGCCCGAATGAATCAAGATACTTGCTACCATCTTTAAAGTCAGGGTTGGTCATGGGTTCAAAGAGAGAGATGGAGCCTCTTGTGGGTTCTCAGGGTGCAGCTCTGCCCTGCTCCCTGCAGAATGTGCATGTCATCAACCTAAATAAAGGAGAACAGCTGTGTGCTGGGCTGTGGGTCACAGGGCATACTTTTCCAAAAAGTTATCCTTGGAAATTGATGTACCCTCTGGCCACAGGTGGTCTTCCAATACCTCGTATGGCTTAGAAAATTTTTGTGCTTTATTTCATTGTATAAATCTAACTCCAAGAAGAAAAAATGCTTGATTTAATAGTATCTGTAAGAGATAACTGACCTCCTCTGCCTCTACATAGAAGATGCAGAGTGAGGAAGTTGAATCCTTCTGCCTAAGCAGCAAAGCCACACAAAGGTCACTCTCCATCCCCCAACCCGTACATACATGGTTATGCTTGGCAGGTGCACACTGCACATGCTGCCAGGCACATGAACAGAGAGATGCACTCAGCAAAGTGCTCCATCCATCTGCCACAGTCTTGACATTGACATTCTTATGTGCACATGGCAAATGCCGTTATAGCTTTGGTGGGAGATGAGCCAAGGCTGTAACAGGATGCCAGTTGCAATTGTGGAGTAATACGATAAGGAGGCCAGATAAAATAAAACAGGCAGCCTTCCATCCAAAGTCCAGAAAGGCACACAGAGACTTTTCTTTTCAGACCATTGCCTGCCTGGTTTGCTGAGTCACAGCCCCAGCTTCTGTTTTGGGGAAAGGGAGCTTGTATCAAATTATCAACTGGAGAGGCAAAACAGCTCCATTTGTCCTGGCAACCTTTCTCCTGTTTTACTCACTGGAATTAAAGATTGAAAAGAGCCATTATTTCCTCTGTCCATCCTCTGGGAACTGATGTAAAACAGATTCTTACATTCAATGTCTTACATTCAATGTTTCTTCTTCCATCTGATTCTAATTAAAATAGCTAAGAAAATATGTATGGCCCAATTTGGAATCAGCAGAGCATAGAGTGATGGTGGCATCAAATCAAATCACCAATACTTATTGAATAACTAGACTTTTCATTGAAGTTCTTCTTAGCAGTTCCTTTTCTTAGCAGTTCTACTTCTTTAGCTAACTCAGGATCTAACAAATGGTAGCTCATTGATTTGAGTAAATAAAAAATGAATTTGTAATAAATAATAATTACTTACTGATAATATGCAGTATATCTGATATTATGCTGTTAATGTTATGATGTCATTTAATTTCCACCACCTGAAGCATAGCTATTATCCTCCCATTTTATAAATGAGGACACAGAGAAGCGGAGAAGTAACTTGATAATTTACACCAGGCACCTTCACTGCTTTTTCATAATTGGAATTCACCAAAGCTATGCTTTTAAAGCCATGCCATGATGCCTATCCACAATATCTTTATTAAGATTTTTTGACCCACCTCTCCTCAATATTAGTTTCAGAAAATAAATGTGCATTCTTAATAAAAAGGAAGAAAGGAAATTATAGAAATTTCTAGAGGAAGAAGCAATTTGTAAAGCATCCACTCTGGCTCACACTAAGGATCATAAGAGAGAAGCCCCCTGCCTTCACTGAAAAGGCCTGGAGGATTTAGATACCAGCCTTTTAAGTCTATAGTGCTAACCCAATAACACATTGACAGAGCTCATAATTCCAGCCATTTTTTACTGGAAGTGAATACCATGTTTTGCCCCTTACATGAAATTTCTGCTTTGATAGCACAGTGTTTAAAGCAGAGCTCCACACTTTAAATGCTTTGTTTACACCCCTAGCAAACAGAAATTCATCCCAGACATTAGCTTCTTTGTTCTTCCCATTAAACACACGTTTTACAGCAAATTCTTCATGTATAATGTTTTTCTCCAACATGCAGGTCAATAAATGCTATCATTACAGAATTAATCATAAGACGATTTTTGAGGACATTAATCCAATTCAATAGAGTCTCCTGAACAAAATTCTGATCTTCAGAGACTCTACTTAATTTTTTAAATTCTTCCATCAAAAGAGTGTAGCAAATGCTGCACATTTATTATGTTCTTTCTCTGTGAGTATTGAAGGTTAATCACATAGTAAGTTTGAAGGCTCCACTTCCCTTATTTCTTTCAACTTTATGAGTTATTATGTTGGCCTTAGAGGTTTAAATCAACCTGTGTCAATTGGAATTACAACCTGAATTCCATTTGAGCTTTCTGATTGCACGGGTTTTCTGCTGAAATCAATGACAAGCATGATCTCTAGATGAGATATAAAGAACTCTCTAGGAAAGATTGGTCAAGAGACTCCTCAAAGTAAAACAAGCTTCAAATTTAAATTCTATGAACTAAACACTACTAGGAACATCCTATTGAGTACTTTCTTATGCTCCAAATATTCTGAAGATCTCTCATCTGTATAATTTCTATTTATATGTAATGCCTTATTATACCTCATTTTTCAGAAAACAAAGTTATGTTTAAAAGTTTATGTGAGAGAAAGAGTTGGAATATAAAATAAGTTATCTTGCCTTATGGTCTTCCAACCATTCTATGTTGGAAAGTAAAGTTAGAAAAGTATGGACCTCGGGCTTGCCACCTGTTTTTATAAATAAAGTTTTATTGTAACATAGCCATACCCATTTGTTTATGGGTGTCTTTATTAAAAGTTATCTATGACAACTTTTGCAATACAATGAGAGCTGAATAGTGTGACCAAAACTATATGTCCCATAGAGATAAAATATTTATAATGTGGATCTTGAAGAAGTTTGTTGACATCTGTAAAGTATTGTAGCATATTCCAGAATATACAGTGATGAGTCATCATGGTTCCCATTTTCCAGTAACTCAAATCGTAGTTGAGAAGATCAACAGACTCTTTAATTCTGCAGCTGATATATTCTACCTCAACAGATCAACTGTAAAACAAGACAATGTCTTTTCATTTTTCTGATTAGTGGCTCAAGCCTCATATCATTTTGGCAGGAGCATAATTTTTTTATCTCTAGGATTCTCTTTGCTTCTATGAAAATTTCAGCTCTCCCAGAACCTCCATAGTCTGGTGCATGAATCCTAGACATAATCCCTTGGTTGAAAGAAAACTGGGGTAGCTACTCAGTACCTCAAGAACTCTATTCTTGATTTCCATTGTGACCATTGCTGTCTTAAAATGTCACTGCTGAAATGTAGCTTTCTAGTCCAGAATGGGAAAGGGGCAAATTTTTCTGTGAAACCAGGTGACTTCTTATCTAATAATGCTACTCATTGACATAAGCCATTCTGAGGTGAGGGTCTTTCCTTGTGTTGTCCCTAACTGTCCCAGGAAAAGACCTCTTGTTTCCTTGATTCTAGATACATCCCAAGGACATCCAGTGCTGCATCTTAGACTTCAGACCTTGTGTCACAATTTAAAGCCCATGGCCTGGGCTATCTGAGTCTTCAGTATGAGGTGTCTACAATGCAGGCTTCTAGCTCTGCTTTACTCTACATGCTCTCCATGAGGTTTGGTATCTTTCAGAATTTTCCCCTGAAGGTTAATTTGAATGTCTGGGAGTATTTAAATGCCCTGATGTCCATTTTGTGAACTTAATGGCAGAAAGCTAGCCTTTCCCTCTAGAATCCTAAGGAGAATGAACGATTCCTCTGAATCCTTTGACTTAGCCATATTCAAGGATTCTCAGCCAGTTTGTTATAGTATCCTCTGTGGTTAAACCATTTAATGGGAGCCATTTTTAGGTGGACAGATGCTTTGTGTTGACCAGGGATGCCCACATTGATCACATCCCTTGATACCTGTTTTGCAGTTCTTGTCTTCGAGCACATACATCACACTTATATATCACTATTAAGAGAAGCAGAGATGTAGCTCTGGAAGACTTGTTGGATTTCCCATTTTTTCTTCTGACTTTATAGTGGGAGAGATTTTCCCAACTTCCAATTCCCTCTCACATCTCAAAGTAGAGATCAATGAGTAACCACTTCTCTTCTCATAAGTGGAACACCTATTTTGAATCATAAATGATGAAAACTACATGCTGATCTTTATTCTTATTTTTAAAATAGTTTTCTATGGCTAGAGTGCCCTTAGCAAAATTTTATTAGGTGAATGTTTCACTTTAAGGCCTTTCAAAGGGGATAGTGTATAGTCCAGGACTTATATATTTCCTGGCTAAATGGGAGACTTCATTAAGTGATCCACTCTCAACATCTTATCAGGATCAGAGCAGATGCCAAGAGGAAATGGGGGGCGGGGGTTAGGAGTATTCATTTCAATGTGTCTTGAATTTTTGTTTGCCTTCAGTTCTAAGTCTCTAGTCCTAAGATGAGATTCTGCAGAACCACTGAAGTGAACGAATTAGTGCGTCAAGATTCCGACATACCCAAGGTTGCAGCTCTCAGGCTAAAAGGACAAAAAGGTTTTCCACATTTAACAAGATGTTCATTGTTCTGTGTTACTTCTACATCATTTTCCAAGTAATAAAGTTTTTCTGCTAGGTGCTTTGAGATCCTGTTTCACAATTAGAAGCAATATCTTCAAATCTCGTAGTCAGCCCTTACGTACATTCAGTCACAAACAACAACAACAAAAAATCTACAATGCTTGTTTGTTCTTTTCCTCTTGTGAAGACCAACCTAATCATGGTCTACTCTTGGGGGCTCAAGATGACTTTCTTTTGCTACCTCCCCAGCCTGGGTGGACAAATATGGGAGAGGTAGAGTGCAGAAGTCTACAGCCCTTACAGAGAATTTGAATTGAATTGAAATCCTAAACAGACTGAATGATGACCCCCAAAGAGACAATTTTAATCTAGAAGGGACTTAGTCACCTCCAGTGGAGACTTCAGAATTATTATATTTATGGGCTAGAGAGAGAAATCATACTGGGAGGGAGGAGTAGAGTACAATGAAGTTGATTTATATGGAATTATAACCATTCCATTTAAATGTCAAGATTAAGAAATGCTCAACATCAGTGGAAATGGTAGCACTAAAGGCAACATGATGTAGTAAACATCACTAGCACCTATGAAAATGGCATCTGCTCCTGTGAGACACACATTCCTATAAAGTTTTGGGCTAAGCCATGCCACTTGCTTTGGACATTGAAAAATGACTAGGAATGATATATATCACGTGTAGGTAGAAGCATTCAGGGGCTGTAGCAAAATTCTCCTGCTGTCTTTGTCCATCAATGCAAACTCTGAAGATTTATATTCAGATGGTGTTGTCATAAGATGATGGAGATTTACCACCTTGGGATTTTGAGTGATTACAACAGATTCACACTGCACACACATGATGAGTGGAACATAAACCTTTGTTATTTTGACCCATTGAGATTTGGGGATTCTTTAGGATGATAGCATATCCTGGTTGATAAAGGTGTTCAGTTACAGACACATAAAGTTACAATCTTGAACATATAATTTTATGATTGTAAATTTCTAACTGGCTACACATCCATTTAACTTCTATGAATTGAACTATAGCTGCTCAGTGAGAGAAATAATAATTTCAAAACTTGGCTGATTAACCCTGATATCTTTTAAGAAACACCCATCCCAAACTGTGATGTCAACTTGCTGTTTCTCTACGGGTTTCAGTTGTCCTGGGCCGCACACACTTGTAAAAATCTTGCACAGTGAGGGACTCTAGCTTTTAGAGATAGAAATTATTTCATATAGGATAACCCAAATGTAAACCAATTACTTCATATGAAGTTTTGCCAATGAAATACCAACTCTTACCGTGATGAAGCAAAATACAGATTGTGCAACTGATTCCTCATGTTGTAGCAAATAGTTTGTGGATGGGACAGCAAGTCTCACAGGGATTGAACCCAGAGGTGCTCAACCTTTGACCCACATGCCACATCCCCTGCCTTTTATATATTTTATTTTGAGATAGGATCTCACTAAGTTGTTCAGAGCCTTGAGGCTGGTTTTAGAACTTGCAATCCCTCTGTCTCAGCCTCCAAAGTTACTGGGATTATGGTGACTCCGTTACCCCTGGCAGGGATGAGCTTTTAAAAAAAGGATAATTTAGGAAAGGACTTAATTTTTATAAATCGAGTATCCTTTAGGTGGCAGAAATGGAGCGGGGCATTTCACATATTCCTAGCAGGGTGGTCAGTAACTACAGTAATCCTAAATTAGTGTTCATCAAAGAATCACAGATTATGAAATAATGCAAAAATATGTGAGCTGGATTTTAAAAATTTAAATTTTGGTTCCTTTATGTTCTTGGGCAGAGGATTTGCGGTGCTTTCCCCAACTTGTATTAGTCAATTCATGTCAAAATATTTATCCTTCCAACCTAACTCTCAGAGCATATTTATTCCAGGACAGCTTATTTCTTTTCTCTGCTTGTTTATGTATTTTAGTGCATAATAAGAGGTTGTAAAACCACATTATTAATTTTTAATTAAAAATTTGTTTTGCAGTGCTGGGGACTAAACACGGGGCCTTGCAATTGCTAGATAAATATTCTACTATGATATTCTTAGCCCTTATTAGGATATGTCTCAAATAAACACATCATAACATTAACATTTGATTGGTATTGCCTTCAATATGGTTCTTATCAGATACCATGTATTTGTTCTAGTGATGTTTCCAGGGCTAAGAAGTACTGGGCTGTGGATTTCCTTCTGGAATCAGCTTGGAGTTATTATAACTTGGGATAGTTTCAGAACCAGCAAATGATCCACTATAAAGAAGTAGTATGGAACATAGCCAAAAGTTCAATCGACACTATTATTACATGTTAAAGGGATGAAGTAATCCCTTCTGAGGAATCAGAATAGGTGGTCAGGATTGACATTTTTGGTTGGAGTTCAGCATGCCAACTGTGCTAGTTAGGGAAGAAGGGCTAATGTCACATGAGAACTGGAGTCACAAAGGTAAGCTGGGGAAGAACATAAAAGGACTGCAGGAGCTTGAGTCCTCTGAGGAGCAGATGCAAGGTGAGATTCAGTGGGTTAAGCAATTTGTGAGGGGAAATACTCACATGAGATAAAATGGGTAGGGTGACTGGGAGGGTCCTCAGACCTCCATGCAAGTCTAATCCCGAGTAAGGGAAAGAGGAGAATGGGTGAAAGCTTCGTAGATTCCCACGCAATCCAGGGGAGGTTAGGTGAGATCACTAGGAACCCTCAAGCCAAAGTTCCACATCTCTGGAAATGTTACTTGCCTTGGTCCACTGTGGGCTGGGAACACTCTGTGGCAGAGGCTTGACCTCCATGAGTAGCACAGCAGTTAAGGACTTTGTCAATTATGCTGCTGGTTAATTACCCTTATTGGAAGTCTGCAAAGTACATTTCCATGACTTGTTGGTGAAAGTGGGAGTCCATTGAGAAGAACTCTGAGGGGCCGGACTACAGCCCCCAAATATCAATGCCTGAAGAACTTACTGAGTAAGAACTAGGCTATAAAGACAGAATCCTCATAGGCTCACTGATGGAGCAGGAGGTGGGAGATCTCAGGCCTGGGGGTCACTGACACTAGGCAATTAAGACGGAGGACCCTGTGGGGTGCTGGCTCCTCTGCTGCTGCCTACCCTCTGAGCCCAGCTCCAGGACAAGACCTTTTTGCTTCCCAAGCAAGCTCTTGAAAGGTGTCTGATGGATTCTGAAGCTGTACAGAGTTGGTTTCAATTGTGAAAAATGAGATGCGATCCATCTTGTGAGGCTCTTTTCTGGTGTAACTAGTAAACAGCCTTGAAAGATAATGTTCCAGTTACAGAAATAGTTTGATCTATGGCAGCATTGTTAGAATAACTGTTTATTTTCCCAAAGGGACTATTTGGAAAGGAGCACTGCTCATTTGATCACATAAGTTCTAGTGGCTGTGTTTTAAAATATTACTTATTATTACTTATTATTACTTAATTAGTGCCTTATTACTTTTTAGGAGTACTTCACAACCGATTTTCTCTCTCCACTTATTTAACACTTATATACTCCTGTTTATAATATATTTGACTACTTCTGCTTATTCTCAGGAGGTGGCTTCAAACAGGCAACACTTTCTCCCTCATCCCAGCCCCAAGAAAGAGGTCCTGATGCTAAATGTTAGGAGGTCAAGCCTTTCTTTCCTCCTTGGGCAGGATGGTGCTGAGAGACCGCCTTTCCTCAGTGGCTTCCCTTCTTTCTCTCACGCTGCTTAGTTGAACCAAGCAAAATTCTCTGGTTCTGCTCACTCTCCTTCAGAGATTGCACCAAGTTAGAGCAAACCTCCATGAGGTTGGCCCAGGATATAGGGGAAAGGTAAAGAATGCCCACTGCCCTTCCTGGTATGTAAAATCTAGCATATAGAATTTTGAGGTGTTGGTATAAGACACTAGGGAGTCTGGCCTATTTGGGATACCAGAGGATGAAGCATATTCTCTGGAGAAAGAGGTGAGTACCAACTCCCTCAATCAAATCTTCCCACTGTCACATAAATGGCATAGAATTATTCTGGGCAGGGGCCAAATTGGAAGATGGGGATTCAGGAATCTAGTCTATAGAATAGTTATGAAAGCACTTCTCTGTGCTTGTTTTGTTCTCTCTGTGCTTTGTTCTTGCACATAATTTGGAGTGAGGAGCATGAAGTCCTTGCCCACCCTGATAGAATGACATGTTTTAAGAGGCCAATAAAATCTCCTAAGATTCTGCATGAAAAAAATCTGTCATAAGTCACTGTATGTCATAACCATAGGAGTTGTGTAACAATGGAGGTGATGTCCAATCAAAATCAGTACTCAGGATTCTATGTCTAGGAGAGGAGGACACGATAAGGATACTCAGTCTAACATCATAGAGGTATTAGCAACCTCTTCAAAGTGGAAAATTCTAGGCCAAGCGCAAGTTTTCCTTCCCTTGAGGGAGGACTAACTTGGGTGATCCAACATTCAGAAAACAGTTAAGAGATTGGCAAAGGTGAAATGTTGGCAGAAATAAAGTCCCACAGACAACTTCAGTCATTCCTCACAAATCAAGGTTCCTGGTCACATCATAGTTGTGTAGACTCTCAGCACTGGGCAAAGTATTTCAGAAGGTGCTCAGATTTGACCAAGATTGTATGTCTAGTCCTGGTTAGAGCCACATTGACTCTTCTCCTTCAGCATTTTGCCACGAGTGAAAAAACAGTGTGTTCCTCTAGCAAAGGTTTGTTTATGGTTGGAACCTGGATCCTGTTTTGAACTGACAGTCACCTCTGAGGAACCTCTAGGGTCCTAGGAACCCACCTGTACACGCTATTGTCTGATGTTCCTATTGCTACCTGTTAAGGTTTGGATTCTTATGCCCTCTGCAAAACTCACTTTGGAATCTAAATCCCAGAATGTATTAAGAGGTGGGGCCTTTAGGAGGTAATTAAGCCATGAGGGTGGAGCCTTCATGAATACTGGAGAGAATTGTCTGGGCCTCTTTCTGCCTTTCCATCCCCTCTACCATGTGAGGACACAGGGTTTGTTCCATCTGGAGGATGCACCATCTTGGGAACAGAGAGCAACCCTAGCCAGACACCAAACCTGCTGGTGCCTTAATCTTGGGTTCTAGAACTTCTGTTCTCCAAAACTTACCCAGGTATTTTGTTAAAGCAGCACAAGTGGACTAAGATATTATCTAATAATTTGGTAGGGATTGGAACTGAAATCCGAGCTCAGGTTGGGTGGATCCCCATCCCTTGCCATTCCCAACAGGGTCTTCTTATTAAGTTTTCTGTGCCTGCTTCACAGAGAGCTTCCTGACTTCACACTCTACAGAAACAGCCAAGCTCTGGTGCCTGCCCCAGCACCCTTTCTTGTGTTGGCTGTCTTTATTTCCATTGCATCACTATACACCATCAGAAGCTATCTTCTTTATTTTTTACTTATTTATCATCAACCTTCAACCTCTAGAAACTTGAAGAAAAAAGGACTATATATCTGTCTTGTTCAGTGCTGCGTTTGCTTGACATGTCAGGTAGTGTTTGCTCAGTGATGGTTGAACTCAACACTCAGAATCTGCTTATGTCAGGGAGTTAGTTGTTAAATGGAAACTTAAGCTCTGGGTTCTGAAATCCAGTCGTCCAGGGCTTTATGTTTATTTTTTATCTGTTTATTTTTCCAAAATAAATCTTTGAGAAAGACTGGTATCACATTTCCATTTCAGAGATCAGAAAATCAAGGGCCACAGGAAGAGTGCTGGCTGTTTACATCGTCACACACATGCTTTGTGGTGTGTTATCAGTATGATCTCTTCTGTTGTGCACAAACTTTTCCACTAGTAGGTTTTCTTTAAGAGAAACTAAACTTTACTCTTCCCTTATCCCTCATACTGATCATAGTCTGTACCACAAAGTAGACTTATTATAGAAGGAGTTGAGGGACGACATGGTGTTAATTCTGCTAGTTAGTCTTCTCTGTAATTCCTCTGAGATTCAGGAAAATATTTTTTAAAAATATTTCCCCCAACATAGTATTGTGTATGATCCTGTTTTGCTAATTTGCTTCCTAAACTGTCTGTCACCTAAATATCTTGACCTTCTCCCAGTGGAGGTTTCCCACTCTAGCCATCCTGGGCTGTGAAATAGCAGATGAGAAAGAGCTGGACTTGGTCTCACAGTCACACATATGGAACATTTGGCCTCCAGCACTAAAAATGACCTGGGCTAATTTCCAAAGTGCTTTTCTTCCCATCTCTTTAACACTATGCTGTCATCGACCCTTTCAGCTTTATGAGCACTACGAAGAGTGACCATGGACACCTCTCTCTCTCTCTCTCTCTCTCTCTCTCACACACACACACACACACACACACACACACACACCACTTGTGGGGAGTCCAATATGTACTACTGATGTCAGTGTTTGTCAGGTGCCAGCAGCTCCACATGAGCTCCCTGAGCCAAACATGAAAGCAATTGCAGTAATGATGGTGGTAGCAGTATCAACATCAGTAATCAAAACAAAATGGAGAATTTAATATAGTCATGCTCAGATTTAGGTTCTGATGTTTATCCTTTCCTCATGCAATCCCCAAATCAGGTCCTCTGACTTCTTAAGGTTCAGTTGGTCCTCCATATTTATAGACTCCACATCCATGGAATTAACCTAACCCAGATCAAACAATTCAGAAAAAATAAATGCACTTATACTAGCCTGTACAAACTTTTTCCTTGCCATTGTTCCCTAAACAATATACTGTAACAACAATTTACGTAGCATTTACAATGTGTCAGGTGTTACAATTATCGGGAGATAATTCAAAGCAAAGAGGAGGAGGTGCTTAGGTTCAAATGCAAATGACATACCGTTTTACATAAGGTACTTGAGTGCCTGTGGATTTTGGTATTCTCAGGGGTTCTTGAAACCAATGCCCAGAGGGTACCTAGGGACAAGTGTATTTTTTTACTAGACTCTTAGAGCAGCAGACAAGGGTCACATTTTGTTGTTGTTGTTGTTTTGGTTTTTGGTCCCCATGCAGGAGAATATGGCTCCAGAATCATTGACTGCAATATGGTGCTAGCAGGTCACAAACACTCCAGTCTAGTACAATGCACACAGGAAACATGGTACAATTTATTGACAGATCTTACATGAAATATAAAGATTTTGCAGATGTTAATTGAAAGGATGTTCAAATATGAATACGATATCTTGAAAAAGAGGTTTTCAGTTCTTAATGTGACTCTCCTTTACATGTACTATCAGAAAAATAAACTAGCATATGAATAGAGGACAAGGTCTATCTGCTGCAAGTCATTAATGATGTGGTAATTGAAGCTGAGTGTTACCTCCTAATCCTGCCCTCTACCAAGACTGCAATATCTATTTCTGAAATCTATGATGGGCTAAAAGGCAGAGGGCAATTATGCAATATTTCACTTAAATAGGCATTAATGAAGCATTGACGTGTTAACAACTAAAATACAATACTGAGTCATTCATGCACAGAGAAGAATATATTACAGTACTTGCCTGGGGAAGTTTATAGCTTAGATCAGGAGTCAAGCATTTGAAGTGCTTACAGAGCCAGAGAGAAAATATCAATGTCTAAATCAGGCAATGCATAATAGGGACTGGTAGAGACTGTGGTAAACTAGAAGCCCTTAGCCTGACTAAAAGAGGCCATCTGGGTTCAACTCCAGTTGGGAGTTATCCTGCAATCATGTTGGCCCAATGTTGACAGAGCTCCCAATTTTTCAAAAGAAGTTGGGATCTGATGTGTGCCCATAGAGTCCTTAGACATTATAGGTATAGGAGGATCTTTGGCACAACCTTCAATTCATCACATAAACTTATAACACCACTGAAATGTTCATAAACACTCTTTGAAAATGACTTCTTGAACACCATCACAGAGGAGCAACTGTTATCTTTTGAAGCAGGAAATCAATTTATAGGGCAGAAAGTTTTCCCTTTTGTCAAATACTTTCTGATCTTCATAAGAATAAACAGTGTTGATTCAGGGTCTGAATTCTGTAGCAACTAGGAAGAACAGTCCTTGTCATCTTCAATGATATGAAGGCCCTTACATGCCCCACCAAATACCTTCTCCAATTTAAATCAAGTCAGCTCCTATAATCTTTACCATCATGGCATGGATTCAGTTCCTCTTACCATGTTGGACATATTTTTCTGGATATATTTGCCTTTTAGGTTCTTTCTCTGAATAAAATGTCAGAAGCAAACCCATCCTGAACACAGAACTGAAGGGACATCTACCCTGCAGCCCTTTAGACAGATAATGCCATCCCATTCCTGATCTCTAAAGAGCTTAAAATCTATAGAGAACTCATCTCTCCCAGTCTCTTCTGTGTGTCAGAGGAGTCTGTAGTCAGTATCATTTTTCCCCCTGCTCCTCGTCCTGCGTAGTTATTGTGGGCAACTCCCACAGGCTACCCTTGATGCCCATTAATTGATGCAGATTATCCCAGGGGGTTGTGTGACCACTCTCTCCTTGTGTCTTCCAGGTGAGGAAGTGAAAACATGTCTCTGTTTTTGCTTGTCCCTGGGTATTCTCTCCTAGCTGTTCTTTTAATTAACTTTCCTTAATTTCCAAGTTTGAATGTTTGCTTTTTTTCTTGCCCAAAATATGATTGATAGAAATACTATCAATCATATTTTGGGCAAGAAAAATTGATAGGCTGTTTTCTCATAAAATTGACCTAATAATGCCCTCATCATACTGTGTATGAGGTTAAATGAGATCATGATGACCTTTTCTCCTTTTTTCTCCCTACACTCTTGGAGATAGGAAGTCAACATACTCTAGAATATGAATCAAACATTGGTGTCCCACAGACTGGAGTCAAATTGTACACATTTTGTAAGCTAACACATTCTTTAAGTTCTCAGAAAGTCCCACATAAAATCCAGGCTCCAGGGTCTTTTCCAAAATTAGAAGGTCTAATAACAGTTGGGAAATATGACCATGAGATAAGTCCCAGCTGGATCTGAATTCGGTTGGCCTCTTTGAGACAGAACAAGGGCTCTGTGGTTGGCCACTCTCCACCATTCCCTATTGTGTGTGGACTGACCTTACACATCACCTGCCTGGTCCTGTAAGCATCACAGGTGTTTAAATTCCAATCTAAATTATGAGCTCCTAGGGGGCAAGTATCACAATGTATCCTGCTCTGGGCATGACTGACTCAGGAAGGTATTTTAGTTGAATAACCACTTCATTTTCACTCTTTGGTCCCCAGACATCTCTATCACTGCTGCCTCCCACTCTTACTCTAACCATCTGCTGTTCTAACAATCACGGTATCCATTTGTCCGGGGAATGAAGGTGGAGACAATAGAAAGGGTCTTGGCAGAGGCAAGGAGACAAGGATCAGGGTAAGAAAAGGCTGAGAAAACAGGCTACAGGTGAAACTGGTGGGCTAGAGAACGCCATACTGCCCTGGAGAAATCATTTATTTGTTTGTTTTCAGTTCTATACGATGTCTCCCTAATTGGCTTAATAAGATGAGCCCTGATTTCCTCATTCCTGTTGCTAAATATTCAGATTCGAACATTCTTCAGGTTTGAGCAGTTAATGCTCCTTAAGCTGCAATCACAGTCCTTCTGCTGTGCTCCCCAGAGTTACTTACCCTCTCTGTACCACCCTGGAGTCGGCCAGCACCAGCGTGGCTAGCACCTCTGACAGTTCTGGCAGTATCCAGGGCCCAGCTCCTGATTCTGTTAGCTAATGGGGAGGTAATGACCCGGCAGCTGCAGATCACTCTCCCCCTCTGCCCTGCTTTAAAACAATACAAACAACAACAAAAAGCCCCACTCAGGCCAGCATTCTATTATTCCCTTCTTAATAAGGGCCTGGAAATGTCAGCCTCAGTGATTATGCCGGCAGGTGACCAGACTTCAAAGTGGGCACCTGTCAGCGGAGGGATAATTGACTTTATTCAACCAATTGTCTCCCGGTTGTAATCAAGCCATTTCAAACAGATTTTTCAAACTGTTCTTTTGAGCCGTGGGGGAGGCAGTGGTGCTGAGAGATGGCAATTACCACCAATGGGGGAGAAGCTGAGGCCCTGAGCAGAGCTGTGTGCCTGAGTGTGGTGTCTGGCCCGGGGGAGGTTTGTAGGTGCGGTTAGGGAGAGGTGGAGCCTCCAGCTCCCTGGATCAGCCTTCTGCTGGTTTCTTTAGTTTGCCCCTGGCTGTGGTTAGCCTCTGCCCAGTCTGCACAAGGTTTTGAACAGCAGATGCCCTGAGGGAACAACAGCAGGGTAGACCTCTGAGCCCAAAGCCTCCCTTGAGGACCCAGGTGTGATGTAAACTTCAAACAGGCCAGCAGAGCTCTGAACTGAGATGGTTTAAGGGTCTCTGCACTCCTAAAAGGGGCTGAATCCTTCTTAGTCACAAGGCATCCTGTGGGATTTGACGGATCTGGTCCTCCACGGTGCAGAAGGCTGAGGATTTGAACCAAAGGGATCCTCAGGCAGTAAAGGCATTCAGTGGTCCTCCAATTCCCTGCTGTGTAGACGAAACAAGTGCTGGCTTTTCTGATGGGCTCTGGGAGGGTGGGGATACTGCATGTTTAAACGAAAAATGAATTTGTTCACAGTTTGGCCACAACTGGAAAGGCAGCAAATCTGCCATCTGCCTGTCCAACAGGAAAATCACAGTTTATAGGAACAAAAGCCAGGAAATATACCTATGTAGATTTAGCCTGGCTGTGCTGGCCAGAGATGTGTTATAATTCGTCTCACTGGCTTCCACCCAGGTCAAGGGCAGCAGCTTTTTGATTTCCATTCTCAGCATGAGGAAGATGGGATGGAGAATTTCAGGTTATCAGGAAATTGGGGAGCCAAAAACAATATGGGGCTTTTAATTTCAATGGTGCTCTGCTAGGGAAAAAGTGATCTTTGTCTATCATCCGGGAGCTACCACATGGCTGGGTTTTAGATTTTAGATTTTAAAGCATAAATTCAGGGCGAGGGCTGTTCAGTGAGACAAAGTCCTATTCCCAAATGAGAAATCTTATATTATGTAGATGTGCCTGGTTTGGGTTCCTGGCTCAGCCACTGTCTGACTTTGAGCAGGTTAGTTAAGGTCTCACTTCCATTATCTCAATGACAAAATGGGACAAAATTATTGTGAAAATGAATGAAACACTCAGCTGTGTAGCCCAGTGACTCGAATGCCTAGCACCCTTCTGTTGCTCAGTGAAGAGCAGATTTCTCCTCTCACTAGGCATAGGGTGGCACAGACTCAGAGTTCTGACCGTCCTGCCAGCTCCCACTGTACTCAGGTACACTGAGACCTAAGTCCCCGAGCACCATCAGAGTCTGTGCCCACCAAATAGCTCCATGCCCCTGCCCAAGGAGCTCATGATAAATGGGATGTTTCACCTGACCTCACCAACATAAGGAATCTTTTCCAAGTCTAACTCTAATTTCTTTGAACGAGAGGCCTTTTTATACCTCTCTTCTGGCACTTGCTACTTTCAGCCTTTTATAATTAAAAAAAAAAAATTTTTAGCTGTAAATGAACACAATACCTTTATTTATTTATTTATTTTTATGTGGTGCTGAGGCTTGAATCCAGTGCCTCACACGCGCCAGGCAAGTGCTGTACCACTGAGCCACAATCCCAGCCCCAGCCTTCTGTAATTTTCATTTACTTATTAAGCATTCTATCTCCAGAGAGTTCAGTTCTCCAGAAGCGACCATCCTTGTGTCAACACCTATACTCAGTGGTGTTTTATGCACAGTAAATTAATTAATTAAGTTAAAAGTATATATGCACACATATACATATATGTATGAATGCTTTTATATGCATATATTTGTATAGATGGATTTTTTTAAATCTATATGCTATCAATTATTAATGTCAACAAGTCCCTATGAATTAAATATGAGTGCTACTAAATAAACACATTGCTAAGCCTGGGCCTCCTACAGTATTTTTAAAATGCTTGGGGAACCAACTCCATCATTCTTTGTCATTAAAAATGTCTGACTTTTAGTGAAGAAAAAACATTCAATAAAATAACAGCTGGTACTGACCAAACCGTGGCAAGAGGACATCAGTGAATTCATTCATCTTCCATTATTGAGGCATTAGTCCTGATTGGGTGGAAGGCAAGGATCAAAAGGAAAATCTTTTATCCAAGAGGAGGAGAAAAAAGTGGCATCAAGGAAAGCCTGGGTGAGGAATTAAGCTAATAACTCTGTACGGGTCAGCCAGACTATGGGGGAAAAAAAGAGAGGCAAAGAAAGTGAGGATATATTGGGATAGCTTTCACCCACTAATCACTCAAGTGAGGGTGATCCAGAGCTTCAACTCCAAAGAGTTTTGGGGTGCTAGGTTCTAAATTATGAGTTATGTAAAGTCTTATAAGCCTATCAAATAGCAAGTGGTGTAGAAATTTTAGCTATTTTTAATGTTACTATTGAAGTGTGTTTTTTCTCACTGACCCTGGTGACAGTATTATAAATAATCATAGATTTTCATGTCCCCATTGTATCACAATTTATCACTGCTGGAAGGACACAGCAAAGACCTAAAAATGGCGGCCATCCTGCTCACCAGGGTTGGCTATGTGGGCACATGGCCAGCGCAGTCACAGGGAGCTCTGCTCTCAGTAGGCCCACATTTGGGGATTTATGGGCTATCGATACTGTGCTGAAGTTGATAACAATTTTATCACTGAATTTGTTTTGTAAGTACAGTTCAATGGGACAATGGAGCATGCACCAAAGGCTTGCAGGCCAAGTTCAGGAGCAGTCCTGCCTCCCACCCCTCCCTGAAATGGACCAGTCTCCACCCAGCAGCTGCAGCTGCCTTCCCTGGGGGAGATTTGTGGGGGGTGGAGTGTGCTCTGAGATACAGGTGAGGCCTTGGATAGCTATGAGGATCAGCACTCAGCCCTGAAGGATCCCTGGGCCCAACAGGGGTGACAATTTAACTAGCAAATGCAAAATACTAGGAGGGGTTGAGAGAAAGAAGAAAGAAGTAAGGAAAAAAAAGTTTTTCTCCTGCTTTTTGAACAAAATCCCTAACGTTTTCCTTTTGCATAAAGCCCCGAAAACTATGGAGCTATTCTAATGCTCAGCCTCTGGGTTCCACGTGCCGATACTCAGAGCAGTTTCTCTCGTGGACCCACAGCCACTCCACCCTGTGAGCTCATGACAGGCACAAGCGGAGAGTGGAGGTCACAGGCTGCAGCGGTTGCTATTGACATTTATTATGACACACTTATATTTCAGATAGAGGATATTCATGCTTTTCAGAGACTGGATAGTGTTCTGTATAAACAAAAAAACCTGGCGTCCTCTTGGTCAGAGTTGATTGAAAGCATTGACTTGAGATTATGATCTTGTAATCTCATTTCCCCTAGATCTATAACTCCATTAACTCAGGTGACAGTGAGTTTTCCAGAGATAGATTTTCTTGTGGTTTTACACTGAGTGTCACTCCTTACATCACAGTACTGTGCTGTGTGTTTTAGTTAAATCTTCTTTGCACTTGCCTGTCTTCCTTGCAAGCCTTCCACATGACAGAAAACAGTCCTGTCACTGCCTGGGTCACAGGTACACTCCTCCTGCCCAGCATTTGCAGCATAATATCATGTTGCTTATATTTTAGTTGAAGTACTTTAAATCAGGGATACACACTCCAGGGGTAACTAGGATTTTAATGAATTTAATCACAAGCCTGCATTCTAAGAGAAGCTACTATTAGACCTGACAATTTTTAGAATATTTGCTTATTTGCATGAAAAATGTTACAGGTGATTTTTTATTGGTGAAGTGAGTGGTTATATTAGACAGCCTAGAAATAATTATAAAAAAAGTAGCTTTCTTTCCATGTTTGGGTTCCAAGGGTCCCACCAGGCTACACTTGTCAGAGTGTCTTAGACCAGTGGACTCCATTATATATCTGGTGGCCAGTTCCACTTAGGACAGAATTTTTGCTTTTCATTTGTTTTTACATCACAGTAATGACTATAGTTTACACCATGGCCTTAGGGGACACGCACACACACACACACACACAGGAAAAATTTCCAGAGAAAGTGCTACATTAACTTATGTAATATCTTTTGTTATTTTCTGTCCATTTCAATTCTACTGCTTTTCATTTTGTCAATTGTTGGTTGCAACCCCTGAATTCATTTCAGAACACACTAGTGAGATGCAAACTGCAGTTTGAAAATTCATAAAACAGAGGCATACTAATCAGCTTTTCATTACCATAATGAAATATGTGAGACAGACTAACTTGATAAGAAAAAGGTTTATTTAGTTCCTGGTTGTGTTGGCTGAAAGTACACATGACAAAGTGCAGGCTTTGGGGCCAGAACTGTTCCCTGACTGCATCACATCACGGCAGGAGCATGTATGGGAGCAAGTGGTCACATCACAGAGTCAGGCAGCAGAGAGTTGGAGGGGACAGGTATGCCCTTTTATCTTGTGAAAGCTAGCAAGGCCACATGACAGCTACCTCACACCTCCAGGGTCCTAATTTTCCACTAGAGTCTTTTAAAGACTCTACCACCACCTAAGGCCACCACTCTGGGGACCAAACCTCCAATTACATGGACCCTTAGGGGGCACCTAGAATATATCCAAACTGTAGCCAGAGGGTTAGCAGAATCTTACTACTAGAATATTGTTGCATATTCCATGAATAAGTTTGTCCTGCAAGATGTTGCGTAGAGGGGCCAACACGGCAAAGAATGAGTGATTCATTGAGTTTCAGGAGCAACAGAACCACATGCTTTTGTGTCACAGGGCTAATAAATGTGTTGTGGACCAGAATTTGGTCTGGGACTTACTTTCCATTCTAACACGCCATCAGGTAATGAAGAGATAGGAGAAGAGATATGTAATCACTGTGCCCAACCACTGGAAATTAAAAATTGCCCTCCCAACCTAATAATTATGAGTAAACATGTTGGTTTAGGCCAATTTGTAATCAGTATAGTTTTTAAAATAAAAACACCGACAGGCATTGTGGTGGGTTGAATGGTGCCATTCCAAAAGTCAGGCCTACCCAAAACCTGTAAATATGATCTTATTCAGAAAAAAAGGGTCTTTGCTGATATAATCAGATAGTGAGTATCCTGCTTTTCTAGGGCTGGACAGTGTTTTATATAAACAAAATCCTAGAGTCCACTTGGTGAGATTTGACTGAATGTTTTGACTTGAAATTATGTCCTTGTAATGCCACATTTTCTGGGTGGGCCCAAAATCTAAAGTTGAGTATTCTTATAAAAGTAAAAAAGAGGAGGATTTGGGAAGGAAGAGGACAGATAAAGGCATGTGTAGATGGAGACTCGGCCGGGTGATGCAGCCACAAGCCAACAAATGCTGGCAACCGCCAGCAGGTGGCAGAAGTCAAGAATGGATCCTTCCCTAGAGGGAAGAAGTCCCTACTGACATCTGGAGTTTAGACTTCTGATCTCTGTTCAAGTGAGAGAATAAAATGTCTGTAGTAATATGTTTTGGCAGCCTTAGGAAACTAAACCAAGTATTACGTGGACAAAACCCACAGACTCAGAACTCTGATAACCACACCCATTGCTCAGTCTAAACCAGTGTGATCTGTATAATCTCATTCTGAATAAAGGACTGATGATCTTGTGTGTGTGTGTGTGTGTGTGTGTGTGTGTGATGGGAATTGAACCCAGGGGTGCTCTACCATTGAGAGACATCCCTGACCCTTTATAAAATTATTATTATTAGGGCTTTATAGTTAGTTATACATAGTAGTGGAGCTCTTCCTGACAAATTCATAAATGTATGGAAATTGATTTCAGTTCATGATCCCCCTTTCCTTCTCATCCTCCTTCTCCTATCCCATTTTCCTTCCTCTACTCTACCCGACTTCCTTCTACTCATCTATTTATTTATATTTGATTGGTTCTTTCTACTTATGCATAAAGGTGAAGTTCCCTGTGGTATATTTATATATGTACATAATATGGTTTTTAAAGAATTCATTACCCATCCTTTTCATTCTGCCTCTTGATCTTCTTCTGCATTACTGATCTTCCTTTTATCTTTATGTTATCCTATCCCCCTTTCCTTTTTTTTTTTAACTGTAGCATCTGCATATGAGAAAAGATATTTGACCTTTGAGTTTCTGAGTTTGGCTCATTTCGCTTAGAATGAAATTCTCCATTTCTATCCATTTACCCTCAAATGTCATAATTTCGTTCTTTTTTATGAATGAATAGAATCTCATTGCATTTATGTACCACACAATTTCTAATCCATTCATCTATTGACGAAAACCTGGGTTGATTTCATAATTTAGCTATTGTGAATTGTGCTGCTATAAACATTAAAGTGGCTACATTGCTGTTGTATGCTGCGGTGGCTGTATTGCTGAGGTATGCCAATTTTAGATCTTTTATCTCTGACCCTTTTTATTTCTTATTTTGAGACAGGGTCTTATTAAGTTGCCCAAGCTGGCCTTGAACCTGCAGTCCTCCTGCCTCAGCCTCCCAAGTAGCTGGGATTACAGGCATGTGCCATTGTACTGAGCTAGGACTAAAGATATATTATAGTTTTCTTCATTTTGCCAATTTGTTTATAGTTTTTTGAGAAAGAACTATTTCTTGTTTGACTCAAAATACTTCATAATTTACAATCTCTGTTAGTATTAATGGCTCAGTATTCCTTAGGGCAACAGGACAAATACTCACTTAGAATCATTTTTCAAAAATTGTGGGTTATATGCTTATTGCATGCAAACAAAGATGAACCAAACTTTTTCAAGAAGGAATAAGCAGATGTGTATGACCAGAGCAATGATTCCAAGAGATTTTATTTCCTTAACACAAGTGATCTTGGCGTGGGCATTGCTAAAAGATTGAAGTGCTATCTTTGTGCTAGTAAGGAAAAAGCCACAGCTTATCCATCAGGGTTTGGCATTCAAGATGGGTCCCATGATAAGACAGGCAGCATCTTTATAGGTAACATGACAGAAAAATAGAACAGGAATATAACATCAGAACCTCATATTTACCTTAGAAAACCAGAAAATTACAGACCCTCACATAGATCTTGTTAGCTTTTTGAAACGTGTTTATCTCCAATAACACTCCTAAAAAAACAAGTATTTAAAATTTTTCTTTTGAAACAATTCCTTCCCTTCCACAAACCACTTAACTAAGCAAGCGTCTTTGTTTTAACTTCAAACCTAATGTGACACAGGTGTATATTTCAAGGCCAAATGATAATGGAAAAATAGATTATTTTATTTATTTTCAATGGTTACTGTGACAGGATAATTTGATCATTTCCACAGAATCATTAAATCAGAAAGGTTGCAAGTATCATGTAAATTGTATATGCAAATTGCCTTTGATAACACCAACATTTAATTGCCTCTGGAATCTAATAAAGCAAATGTTTTCAGTTTGCCCATCAGCATTTATTTATCAGGGCCAACATGAAAATGACATTTGGGAAGAACTTAAATGACATAAAAGCCATTATAAAATGACAGTCTCATGATGATCTTGTTAACTGCTGTGGACATTTATGAGTGCTCTGTTTATTAGATAATTCCATTTCACTTTATGTTTCCAATTCTTCCTTTTAAATTTTTAAAAACTATTTTAATATGCTAATTTATTTTTAGGGTTTAAAAATAGATTTGAACTCCTATTACTCCATTTTAGCAACCCATGTCAAAAGATATACCTCCTCCATTACAAGGACTTATGCAATTTCTGGGGCCCCACTTACAGACTGGTCTGAGTTGGGTCACATGAACATCTCTGGACCAATCACTGCAGTGGCAGGAGTGAGGTTCTTCTATTAGCACCCCTTCCTTGCAGGGTTCCAGTGGGGAAAGATTATCTCCAGAGGAAAGGGTGGCTGTATTGTCAATGGAAGGGAGTAAAGGATGGAGCTGTTCAGAAAAGCCTTCAGGTGCATGCACATACATATACTTAGACATGCACAACCACACAAACCTATAGATGTACTTGGACACACTGAAAACATAGTGGAAGATGGTAACACACATCTATGGGTATGTGTTAGCAAGATTTCTAGATGGTGGGATTATTCGGGATATATAAACACACATTTTTCCTTGGTCTTGCCCAGATTCCGGTTATTTTGTCTTTTTTATACACAAATGTGTTTAGGCTTTGTTGACACTGGTTTATTATTGTCAATGTGGAGATTTAAATCTTTGGCTCAACTTTTGCAGAGAGAATTTCAGGCAGTCAGAGAACAGAGGAGACAGTGTGTTTCTCAGAGAACTTCTGTTGGCCAGAAACACATTCCTTTAATGGTATAAATGAATGGCCAGTGATCAGAACAGTTTGCGGACAGGGCTTAAGGGCTACCAAACTGTTGCTGCTTCTTATTCGTCTTCTGTGCATCCCAAGAAGAAGCACATCTTTGTCTGTTTTGCTCTTTTCATTCTCACACCTGGATTACACATCAATTCTGAACTAATTCCATTCAAGTTCAGTTGGGAAGGTTTGAAACTTCTTGCCTTGAAGAATTCTTTTATTCAAACACTCCTCCTACCCATGAGAAACAAAATATTACCCAATTATAAATTATTCTAAAATCTCTCATTTTCTAAGCATTTATCATGTGCACACATTATTTCACTTAATTCAGTAAATTCTGGGTCACCATTCCATATTTTAGACAGGAAGGAAAGACATGGTTATTTAATTTGTGCAAATTCACACAATGTGAAAGTGACTGGACAAAGATTTGAAACCAAATTGATTCTAAGCCTGTAATCTTGAAAAGGGAGAGCCTAATGCTGTCACATCCTAGCTATGTGATTTTCTCATCTATATGGTCAGAGTATTTGTAAATCCTGCCCAGCCTATTCATGGACTCCTGGCAAATTCTATAAGTTGACACACAGGAGAGAGGTCTGCACATAATGGATCATGCATGCATACATGTGGTGTTCCTGCCATAGACTGAGCCTCTAGGAGAATGACCAGAGAGGGTAGAAGCTTGTCTAGTGAGATTCAGGGACTAGGAACTTCAGGGGGTTGCACCATGAGTGGAGAAGGATAAAATGATGATATAGCATAGCAAGTCTGCAACTGTGGACTGGCAAGAGCCCAGGCAGGGTCTGGGTAAAGTCAGGTAACTAACTGTCCTAGTTTGCCTGGGACAGAGGGATTTCCCATGATGTGGGATTTTTTTTTTTGCTAAATCTGGGGAAGTCTTGAGCAAGTCCAGGTGAATCAGCTGCCCTGGTTAAGGTGAAAATGTCTAGTCATCTCAGTAGCAATAAAAGGCTATGACTTGGGAAACAATCATTTGAAAGTAGAGAGGAAAATAACCTCGTGGTGGAATTACCAGCTGCTTAGGGGCAACTTGAGGACTGGAGCGTTCCACTGGGACATTACTCATGGTTCACAGTTTCCAGCTATCTCTCCAGCCCTCTTGGAAATGTAGAAGGAAAGGATTCACTTCCAGCAATCATGGAAGATCAGTGAACCACTCAGAACTGTAGCAGTTCTCCTACAAACTCCCAGCACTCTGGAAGTGAACTCTTCCCTGGGCTGTAAGCCTGTGGTCATTCATTTGGATTATGGCACTCAGTCACCTCCAGGGAGAAAGGGAGAGCTTGACCAAGCGTCATGAGCCAAGAGTGCAAGCATCTCAAGTTTGCATGTAGCCTTGCTTTCCAGTGTGATTCCTAATGTGCCCTTTCCTTAGAAGACCCTCTCTTCTAAAAGATTCTTCAGTCCTCTGTCTGTGGAATTCTTGAGCTCTCTCCACTAGAGTCATTAAGTTCAGACAGGACTGAATAGTCAAAATGGATCTGATACGGAAAAGCAAGCCTCCTATCCCATTCCACATCATTCCTCTATGGAAAACTCTCCAGTGTTATTCTGTACTCTCAGTCCTGCACTTCAGATATGTTCAGCCCAGAGCCAAATGGCCAAGATTCAGCTCCTGGGGGCAACATATTCTATCAGCTGCATCCCCTTCAGAAAGTGAAATAAGGATTAATTTGCTTGGAGAATTAAACAAGTTAACACATGCAAAGTGCTCAGAACAGTGCCAGGAAGCTGTATGTGCTCAATAAGGGTAAGTGCTTATCAGTTTTATCCACCTACCTGCTTGTTACACTAAAGTGTTATTTTATTGCTTTCTTTGGAAAGTGAGGTTTGAAAGTTTCCCTTCCTTGGTGTGGTAGGAGGAACATGATTTTTTAAAAGTGTATGATTTTTCTCCAACATTGTAGAATTCTTGAAAGTTTTGGTTTTCTAGTCTGCTAATCTGGACTAAGAGACCCTAAAAAAGGATTGAACAAGATAAATGCTTGACCAGTTCTTCTTAGGGACATCCAAAGAGCTTACATTATGGAGTGTTAGGCAGTTTTCTGTAAATGTAACAAAATACCTGAGACAATCAATGTAAAAAGAAGAAAGGTTTATTTTGGCTCATGATTTTGGAGGTTTCAGTCCATGGTTGGTTGGTGTCATTGCATTTTGGCCTGTGGCAAGGCCACATGCATATCATAGCAGGGGTGCGCTGTACAGGAGGTCAATTCCTGTAATGAAAGTCAGGAAGCAGAGAGAGAGGAAGGGACTGGGTTTCCAATATCTTTTAGAGCATGACCCCATTGACGTAACTTCCTCCTACTAGGTCCCACTTCCTAAAGGTTCCACCACCTCTCATTAGTGCCTTGGACTGGGTAACAAGCCTTCGACACATAGGCTTTTGGGGGATACTTATCCAAATCACAGCAATCACTGTGGCAGACTCTGTCCCCCGACTGTGAGCCATTTTCAGAGGTTTATTCAGCACTTGGCATAAAGGGAGAATCAAGTCAATACCTGTCTGCTGAAGTCATGCCACCTGGCAGGATCCTCATCTGGTATTAGCGATCAATGAATTGCGGTTTCGTTCCTAGGTTACTGAGTCAGTTAGTAGCGGAGGAGGGCTAATCTTGACATTTTTTTCTTTAAACCGATTAGTAAATCTGCCTTACAAGGAAGATTATTGAGAAAATGATTATAAAATGCCTTCAGTTCATGAGCAAAAATAGCACTTAAATAGAGGTTACATTACACAGTTGAGCTACCTGTTTTCCAAATTAGGCTTTCAGTAAAACATCCATTGTATTTCCTTTTCAGTCTTCAGTTTCAATACATTTTAGACAAGGTAGGAGCTTTCAGGACACTGCCATCAATATTTCTCAGTGAGCATCCGGACTCTTCTGTAATTAAATTGCCTTCTCATGCTAATTTGTGTGCCTCCCTCTAATCTCCCTTTCCTCCAATTAAAAACATCACTCATTGACAATGCTTAAATAAAATTCAAAGCCAAGATGAAGAAGTGAAAAGGGACAGAGTACAGAAGCATTCCAACTGGACTCTTTGCATAGTTAAGATATTTTCTTCCTTTACGTCTCAGCACATGGTCACTTGGGATACAGCTGAACTCTGGGAAAGTATATGACGGAAAACTCTTTTACATTGGCACCGGTCACTTATACATCTTGAAAACATTTTTTAAAATTGGAAAAAGAGGAACAGGAAGTGGCACGTGCCTGTAATCTCAGTGACTTGGCAGGATGAGGCAGGAGGCTCATGAGTTCAAAGCCAGCCTCTGCAACTTAGGAAGGCTTTAAGCAGCTTATCAAGATCTAGTCTCAAAATTAAAACTTAAAAAGGTCTGGGGATGTGGTTCAGTGGTTAGGTACCCCTGGGCTACATCCCTGGTACAAAAACAAAACAACAAAACAATACTGGAAAAAAAGTATAAATAGTACGGTTTCTCATCACAAACTTGTGGTCTAAAGCACTTCATCTCAAATAAAACAGACTTTCCTCAGCAACTCAGTACAGAGATGAGATAATCCTTGGCTGATTACTGTATATCCTGTTTTAGTCAGCTTTTATGGGGGGCTACGACCAAAAGACCTGACAAAAACAATTTTAAGGAGGAAATGTTTATTTGGGGCTCATGGTTTCAGAGGTTTAAGTCAATAAATGGCCTACTCCATTCCTTTGGGCTCAAGGTGAGGTAGAACACCATGGTAGAGGAAATCAGCTGGGGACGTGGCCACTAGGAAACAGAGAGAGACAGAGAGCTCCACTCTTCAGGGACAAAATATGTACTCCAAAGGCACAGCCTCAGTGACCCACCTCCTCCAGCTCCACCCTACCTGCCTCCACTTACCATTAGTAATCCCTATCAGGGGATTAGTTCAGAGATTGTACTAAGGTCCTCATAACTCAATCATTTCACTCTAAGCTTTCTTTCATTGTCTCACACTTGAGCTTTGGGGGGACATTAATTTCTAAACCACAACATATCCCATTGATGTTACAGAACCAGAAGAAGTAGAATCCACTAGAATAGTAACACAAAATATAAACCCTCACATCTTCTCATATGATTTTAGAAACTCAAACACCTAACTCCAAAATAATGAAATAATTGTTTACATTCAAAACTTAAGATGGAAGGGGATAGGAAGAGGAAACGCTTTCCAAATTGTTTTGAAATAGCACGATGTCTCATGCTTTTGATTGAGATTTTAAATGTTGGTAAATCCTAGGCAATTGATTCTTATCCGCCTTCTCCATCCTTTGGTTTATTTTCCCACCCTGACCCTCTCAGTTATTCTGTTTCCCCTATAATGAAGACAGACTTCCTAATTCTTTCATTAATGTCGGCCTCTCGAGTCTGATTTAGGCAGAATGGCTGTTGTAATATAACACAATTTAATCAGGAAGGGAAATAGCTAATTATACATGTTATCAAAGGAAGCCAGGAAGTGCCTGGAGAAAAGGTACATTTGTATATTTCAGAATCCCATATTGTAGCACAGAGTCTCAGGCCTATGACGATGAACTGTATGGCTAATGTCAGAGTCTTGCCCCAGCCAGAAAACCCTCTATAGCCAGTCCCCCGACTTTCGCTTGCCTTGCATTTGTTGTGGATGAGATAGGAAATGGGTCCCAAGAAATCACAAAGGGCACTCAACTATTCCAGTTAGTTCCCAAATTGTCACGACTTCTGAAAAAAAGTAATGACACGAGTCCTTATATTGACATGATATAAGGAGGACTGTGTAATCATGGAACCAGCTGGAACTCTTAACAGTACCCATGATGTTGGCCAAAGGAAGAGCCAACTCCAGGCTGGCATTCTGCATTCCTGCCCTCTCTCTGCCCTCCCACTAAAGTTCTCTCATATCCTCTCTTCACACTCTTGGCTAAATCCTCTTACTAGATATGAGGCATCATTGGACATTAAGGACGCCTTAGCCATTAAGGATGCCTGAGGCTGGAGTTCATTAATTTATAATGGAGCATACAACTAGTAATGGCAGAACTGCATTGATTGATTTTTCTTTCTCTCTAATAAGTGTCAGCAGTTTTAAAAGTTATCATTATTTTCAACATTAGCCAAAACTTGTTTTAGGAGGACAGAATCACAATCAACAGACCAGCCTGAGCTAGTCATCCCATGTCAAGGGTGAATCGATGCCGACAGGGAGAAGAGCAGGAGCTCAGAAGCAACAAGGTCCATTTGAGTGAGGTGACTGGAGGACAGCAGAACAGACACCAGGCTTACCTTTTTCTTGGTGGTAGATACTGTGCATGGGTGTCTCCTCCTGTTTGTAGCTACTTCATACTTCTGCAAGGGACTCCAGTGGTTGCTAGAGCTATGGAAGATGTAAACAGCTGGTGTGTTAAACTCAGAGCACTTCAGTAGAATAAAATTTCCAGAAAAACCCAATTATACTGACTTTTTTTTTTTGGTGCTAGGTTTGAACCCAGGGCCAAGTGCATGTGAGGCAAGCACTCTACAAACTGAGCTATATCCCCAGCCCCCTTTCCTTTACTTTATCATCACCTCATGAAATCCACAGCTGTCTTCTATTCTAATAAATGGAAAACATTATTTTCCATTTATTCTGCTCTTTCTTAGTTCACCAAGTGGTAGAAACAAAGGTGGTGATATAAAATAGAGGAGTGATGACCCCTATCCAAGGTTGTTGGCATCCTTCTTAAGATTTTCTCCACCTGACAGCTGCTTAACGATTATTATTCCCATTTCTGGTGTTTGAAATTTTACCATGAGCTTAACTCCTCAAGCATAAGCATCAAAAGGCTTTTTGTAGCATGGTGGATGAAAAGGGAAGAGGGTGACAAAACCCATAAAGGGCACTCAACTATTCTAGTTAGGCTCATCCATCTGTAAAGCACACTTCTGGGCCCACATGGACCAGCAGAGCCTGGAAAATTTAGATCTAGGATTGCATTGTGGTTTCATCATAGAATAGTGGGAACCTGCTGTTTATTTTACCTCTTGGTACCATCTCATTGTCCTCATTTGTAAAATAGGGATGATGATACATTAGAGTTCCCGACACGTGAAGTTGCTTAATGAATCTCAACTATTGTCAACATATGTGCAAAATGAGATAAAGATATTACTGTAGTGATGAATACTACCCGATAAAATAGGACACTCTAAGTCTTGTGGCTTAACACAAGGAAAACTTATTTCTTATGTCGTAGTCCAGTACCAGTGTGGGGGAAGGGCTCTGTTCCACACGGTCATTCAAGGATCCAGGCAACTTACAGTGTGTGTCTCCACCATCTTCTAGAACGTCACCATTCTCTGAATTTAAACCAAAGATTGGGAAACATGGCCAGAAAAAGAGACAGGACAGGTCAAAAGCAATCCAGCCTTGAGCACCTTTGCTCAGAGGTGACAACCCTCAGTGCTGCAGGAGTTCTCTTGCCTCATCACCCCTACGTGCAAGGAGGCTGGAGAGGTATCTAGTGGTACGCCTAGGAAGAGAAGGAGAATACAGATTCTGTAAAGCTTCTGCAGTCTCAACTAAATGCATCTTGAAGAACTGTGCTGAGAAGTAGACTAAATGCCTTGTGTTAAACACACTAGATGACATCCTGTCCAAGTGTCAGCCTCCATGAATGGAGCCTTGGCTGCTATTATCCTCAAATCTCGGGGCCAAGGAAGTGAGGTTTTTACAGCACATTGGGCAAGAAGAGCAAAGTTTCAAGCTACCCTTTTAGTTTATACTTATCTTAAAGTCTTCGCAGACCCCAGAGTGGGACAAGCTTTCTGCTCCTTTTTAAGTGGGCATCCAGAGACCAGAGACCCAGCAAAACAATGTCAAGGCTGCCTCAGAGCTTCCGGGCTCTTAGAGAAGAGAAACAACCAAACAAAATAAAGAAAAACAATACTGATGTGCACTGTAAGGTCTAAGGGAGTTCCAAATGCTAACATTTTTTTTTTTTTGTATTATGAAAATATTTCATCCAGCTTCTCCTGCTTTCTGGCTATGAAACCTTGACACATTATTTGAATTCCTGAAGTTTCCACTTTTCCACTTGTAAAGAGAGGGTGATGGTGGTTGTAAGGATGAAATGAGTAGAAGGAACTGTTGGTGAGCAGCAACAATCTGTCAATCTTAGATGCAGGGCTGTCCTCCCCCTCCTTCTCTTTCTCCTTCTCATTTTTCTATTCCTAACCTGATTATTATCCTGTTACCATCTATGCATGAAATTGATGCCTACATTAAGTATGCATTGTACAGTGGATCCCTTTATGGAGGACATGCTCCAAGTCCCCTTGTGGGAACTGGAAACCAAACATAGTACTGAATTGTAGACATACCATGACTTTTCCTATGCACATACATCTATGGAAAAGCTTGATTTATAAATCAGGCTCAGAAAGACACCAACAATAACTAATAACAGAACAGAACAATTATAAGCAACATTCTGCAATAAAACTTATGGGAAACCATGGAAAGTGAAACCTCAGCTAAAAGGAGACTATGGTAATTACCTCAGTGATTTTTCTCTTTGGCCATTTTATAATATGGGTGTATCTTTGCTAGCTGATGTGGTCGGAAAAGCCTGAACTGGCTCCAGGGAAGGCTCATTCAACACTGGTTCTGGCCTGTGCTAACTGTGGTGGACCCTCCCGCAATTCTCTCTTTGTATTTCCTCATCAGCAAAAAACCCTCATAATAACATTCATTCCTAGCAATAAAGGGTTGTGAAGATTTGTGGTGAATCATTTGTTGCTGCACTTGGGATAAAGAAGAATGCTAATTTCCTTGCCCTTTATGAATTTTTAGGTGCCCTAAAAATATAGTCAGTGGCAAAATCCTAGAACCTCAGAGGAATTAAGAAACAGAATGAATTGAAATTTTTATTGATCAATGCAGTTCCATGGTGTTTTATCTGCCTTTATTTTAAGCCAAGTAATTAAATATGAATGATCCAGGAAACGCTTGGAACATATGCAATGCATGTAATTCCTGGTTGACCCAGTGAAAGAGAAATGAGGAATGAATGAATAAATGAATGAATGAATGAATGTAGCTCTTGATATTGTGAACAAATATGGCACATGGTGACAAATCACAAGTTATCAAGAAAACTAAATAATTACACTTATTTTCTTTATTCTGAATTTCTAATCCTTTTCTTGAACAATAATTTACCTCCTGCAAAACACAAATTGATTTATTCAGTGTATTTTTACCATGGTAAAATATATATAGAATACAATTTGCCATTTCAACCATTTTATATATATATATATATATATATATATATATATATATATATATATATGACAGTGGAATGCATTACAATTCTTATTACACATATACAGCACAATTTTTCATATCTCTGGTTATATACAAAGTATATTCATAACAATTCATGTCGTTATGCAGGTACTTTAGATAATAATCATTACATTCCACCATCATTTATAACTCCATGCCTCCTCCCTTTCCCTCCAACCCCTCTGCCCTATCTAGAGTTTATCTATTCCTCCCATGTTCTCTCTCCCTATCTCACTATGAATCAGCCTCCTTATATCAAAGAGAACATTCAGCATTTGTTTTTTTGGGATTGGCTAACTTCACTTAGCATTATCTTCTCTAACTCCATCCATTTACCTGCAAATGCCATGATTTTATTCTCTTTTATTGCTGAGTAATATTCCATTGTGTATATATGCCACATTTTTTCATTCATCTACTGAAGGGCATCTAGGTTGGTTCCACAGTTTAGCTATTGTGAATTGTGCTGCTATAAACATTGATGTGACTGTGTCCCTGTAGTATGCTGTTTTTAAGTCCTTTGAGTATAGACCGAGGACAGGGATAGAAGGGTCAAATGTTGGTTCCATTCCCAATTTTCCAAGAAATCTCCATACTGCTTTCCATATTGGCTGCACCAATTTGCAGTCCCACCAGCAGTGTATGAGTGTGCCTTTTTCCCCACATCCTCACCAACACTTATTGTTGTTTGTCTTCATAATAGTTGCCATTCTGACTGAAGTGAGAAGAAGTCTCAGAGTGGTTGGTTTGTTTGTTTTTAAAGATAGAGAGGAGAGAGAGAGAGAGAGAGAGAGAGAGAGAGAGAGAGAGAGAATTTTTTAATATTTATTTTTCAGTTTTCGGTGGACACAACATCTTTATTTATTTTATTTTTATGTGGTGCTGAGAATCGAACCCAGCGCCCCGTGCATGCCAGGCAAGCACGTTACCTCTTGAGCCACATCCCCAGCTCAACAGAGTGGTTTTGATTTGCATTTCTCTAATTGCTAGTGATGATGAACATTTTTTCATATATTTGTTGATTGATTGTATATCATCTTCTGAGAAGTGTCTGTTCAACCATTTTTAATTTAGCAATTTAGTGACATTAAGTATCCTCACAATGTTGTACAATTATCATCATTATTTCTAAAACTGCGTCCTCCTAAATAGAAACTCTGTACCTATTAAACACAAGTTCTCCATTTCCCCCTTCTCCCTCCTCTGGTAATATCCAATTTGCTTCCTGCCTCTATATAATTTACCTTGTTGAGATATATCATGAAAGTAGAACTGTAAAGTCTATTTGTGGCTGGTATATTTCACTTAGCATAATCTTTTTAGGGTTCTCCTATGTTGTAGCTTCTGTCAAAACGTCATTCCTCTTTATGGCCAAATAATACTTTATTATATGTATTACATTCTGTTCCATTCATCTGTTGGTGGACACTGGGTTGCTTCTATCTTTCAGCTGTTGTGAATAATGCTATAATGAACATTGGTATAAAAAATATCTTTTGGGTCCTTGTTTTTAGTTCTTTGTGGTTCACTTCTACCTAGAGGTGAAATTGCTAGATCATATGGTTACTTTGCTTATCTTTTTTGAAAACCTGGCTATTATCATTTGGATCTGGAATGTTCTAGAAAGGCTCATGTGTCCCTGGTGCAGCAATGTTCAGAGTGGGGCTTTTGGAAAGCCACTGGACATTAATGAGTTCCTAGCTGAATGGGCTATTAAGGAGGAGAGGCACAGTAGGAGATAGTAAGTCACTGGAGGTATAGCTTCAAATGATATATTTGGTCCCTGGACTCTTCTTCTTTCTCTCCATGTGCTTCCCAGCTGCCATGAAATGAGTAGCTCTGCTCCACCACATGCTCCCCACCATGACATTCTGCCTTGCCAAAGGCCAAAGCAATGGGGCCAAGTTACCATCAAACTAAAACCTTCAAAACCATGAGCCAAAACAAAACATTTCTCCTCTAAGTTGATTTTCTCAGGTATTTTGTAACAGTGACAAAAGCTGACTAACACATTGGCAAACTGTCTTCCCTAATGGCCGCACCATTTTATATTCCCACAATGTACTCCGATTCTCCACATCCCTGTTAACATGTCACTATTCACAGATTTTTTTTTATAGTCACACTTTTAGTGTAAATGCAATTTCATTGCAGTTTCAATTCGCTTTTCTCCAATGACTAATGACATTAAACATTATTTTGTGTGGTATTTGTATATCTTCTTCAGAGAAATTTGTGTTCACCTTCTTTACTCATTTCTAGTTTGGGTCATTTATTTTTATTTTTTGTTATTGAAGGCAATTTGGTTTAAAATAAGTTTTCAGTGCATGGTAACTGGTTCTAAATGAAGTATATCATCAAACATTTAAGTTGTTTACTAATCTGTCAAATTTAGAGTGACAGATGTTCAAACTCTTTGTAGCTTTGTCAAATTTTGATTTTTCTATTAGTTTTGCTTTAGATGTTTTGATGCCAGGAGGTTTGATACTTCAGTGTTCATTGTTGATTTGATTTCTTGGTGTACTAATCTATCATTTTATCAATATAAAATATTACTTTTTTCCCTTTTAAACTGAGTTTGCTTAAACTTTCCTTTTCCTATAACTGTATCTTGATTTTTGTGTATATTTGTTTGGTATATTTTGGCAAACCTTTCTTCTCAAAGTTTGTGTTGTTTTACTTTATGTATATCTCCATGCACAGTTTATAAACAGGATTTTAAATTGTTATCTAATCCAAGAGAACTTTTTTTTTTACCCTTCCCTGTTGCCATCATTGATGTATTTGGCAGTAATTCCTGCCATTTGAAATGTTTTATTTCTGAAGTCTTATATTTCTTCCTCTTTCTACTTCTTTGTTAAATGCTTAAGTTTTCTGTTTTAGTTTTTCTCTCTTTTGCAGCTTTTAAAGTTAACATCTCATTTCTTTTTATTCTGCTAGGGGTTACCCTAATTTGTTTACAAACTCAAGGAATTTATTTGGGAGTGATGATTTCCAGTTTGAAGGAGTTAGAAATGGTGTTTGTCACTGACTTCCCTGTGTGTGTGTTATCTGTCATCTCAAGATCTTAACTGACATTGTTCCCTCTCCTGGGAAGTGGGACGTATTCCCCTGATTGCAAACTGGCACCTAACCATCCTTTAGCCTCGGCTTACATATTCCTTCCTTGGGGAGCCTTTCCTGGCTCTGAAGCCTCAGCAAAGTATCTCCTATGTCCTCCCAGAGTGCTCTGTCCTTAGCCCATTGCAGCAGGTGGCTCAGTGATCCATAGCTGGTTCTCCCTTGCTGTTCCTGAGGCAGAGGATACTATGCCTTGTTTGCAGATCCATCTCAGCATCTCGCTGCATTGCATGGAAAGCCCATCAGTGTGCATTTTAAAGTTATCCCCTGTGCAGTACTGTTTTGAGGGCTGGAGTCAAGGACTCGCCCTAACAAGGTGAATTTGGTAGAGATAGCTGGAGTTCAACCCTTGGGCAATATTTCTATATTTCAGAGAAAGACAGTTTTACTAAAGGAATGTTATTTCAGTTCCTCCCAGGTTTACCATGCCCTAACTAGTGAGTCTGCATTGCTCTTGGTCCATTTGTAGATAATTGCTGAAGGCAAATTAGAAAATAGCTAACTCCCAGGCCTGCCTGGCCCCAGGCCAGCATGAAAGACCTGGGGGAGAAAACCTGCCTCTGTCTTCCTACTGCAGCTAAGTGCTATGGCTTAAGCTCAGTGAAGGCATCTAAATTTCCAGAAAGTACATCTGGGGTCAGACATCATGTGGCTGTTCATCCTCACCAATCTCTGACATAGACAAAGCGTGTTCACATGCTGTAGTCCTCCTGCCTGTCCTTAGTCACCTCCTGCACTGAGAGGTAGAGCAGGACACCTGGGGGATGGGTTGTGGGAAGATCTGGGCTCTGCTTCACGTGTGCAGCCGTCTGAGAGCCACACTCCCAGTTACCTAACCACAGCGATAAAGAGAATGTGTGGCAGGGATCAGTGGACATCCTATGGATGATTCTTACACTGAGAGTTCTACTTATGCTTCAAAAGTGCCACAGAGACTGTGTATAGGTAGGTGAAGGTGAAGGTGGACCTACAGGAGAAGACAGGGGCATTAAAGATAATCTCACCTGCTTCAAAAAATCGCTAGTGAAATTCTAATTTACACCGGAAGACTTAATGTCTTTTCCTGGTTTGAAAGCCTTTTGCTATGTATGTGTTCTTTTTGTTAAAAAATAAAAATGAAAAATAAAAAATGAAAAAATTTTAAAAAATGTGACTAAAGTGGTTAATTAATTCCCAGTGTTGGAAATTATGGTGTTTATATTCAGAACTACTGTCTTTTCAATATTAGGTTTGGAGCTTGTTGGGTGTAATTAACTACCAGTGTAGGGTAGTACTTTTGTATTTTCTTTTAATTCCAGATCCTAGAATCAGATTATTTTACCTCTTTGGGAAAATTTTATTTGTGCAGGAATACTGGTTTCAGTCCCCTTCCCTTCACTCCGATGGTGAAGAGTGGGGTTCATTCTAGGTCAAACACAGGACACCTGATGCTGGACAGGTGAGAGGGACAGCAATTTGCTAGTCACATACATTCACAGCCTAGCGAGAGACACACTATGCCATGTGGGGTCACATTGGGGTTGCACTCAGGAACAGAAGGAATAAAGGATTGTGGGAAGCAGGATTTGTAGTATCAAAAGGGTGGATGGAGGAGCCACAGGTTCCCAAGGGAGGCTAGATTGGCTTATTTGAATAATTCCTCAGGCTGGCAGAGAACTAGGACCCTACTAAAGGATAAGCAGGAACTGTGCCTGCTGTCTATGATAAGGAGCATTTGGCTGGAAGACTTTCCCACAAGTACAGAGTAGGGAGGGGAACTTGCTATTAGACCATTCAGGGCATTCCTAATTTTAGCAGATGACATGCAGTATATATCACAGAGTCTTACTTTCAGGTGTTACACCACAGTATAGCACAACTGTGCAACTCCAGAAAACATGATTACCCCCTTGTTCTATGAGGTAGAACCCAGGCAGTCTTAAGCATCCTAACTGCAGAACATAGAGGCAGGAGGATTGAAATTTTGAGGCTAGCCTAAGCGATTTAACAAAATCCTGTTTCAAAATAAACTTTTAAAAAAGTGCTAGGGATGTAGCTCAATGAGAAAATGTTTATCTAGCATGGGAGAGGCTCTGTATTCTGAAAAAAAAAATTGAAAAAGAGATGTAAATTCTTGCTCTCCCTCCAGGAAACACTGCATTCAAATCACAAGAAAAGGCATAGGAATCTGAGTTTCAATAAGCCTTTCCAACAATTCTCATACTTGCTAAAGATTGCAAATTGCTTTGGAGGACATTGTGATTGATAGTTGTTCTCAATCTAAGTTATGCAGAAAGAAGAGAGTAGTTAGGAGAAAAAAGGTGGCCAAACAATTCTTCATTTCCCATACCTCACCCACTGGTAGATTTTAAGCCTGTTCTTTTAAGTAAAATCCTTTGTAATGGAAAGTATAAATATGAAATATAATATAAATATGAATGGAAACTCTATTGGCAGTATGGTTGCAAAGTGGTAGGAAAAGAAGTGAGATTAATTTTCAAGGAAAACATTTTTTTTCATAAAAGAAATCAAACTGATGATACCAAAGTGGAGGAAGAGAGATAAAGCAAATACAATAAAATAAGGGCGGTTTGTTTTAAGCTGATAAGTCTAACCTGTTGAGCATTTCTGCATGAGGAAGAATACCACCATGGCTGTCTTAGCAGTGTCTAAAATGGGAGAAACTACAGGAAGTAAAGTAGTCTCTCCTGACCCATGGGTTCTCCTTCCATAGTTTTAGTTAGCTGAGGTCAACTACAATCCAAAAATATTAAACGGAAAACCAAATAAATAAGCAAAAAAATTTTAAGTTTTAGATTGTATTCTATTCTGAGTACTGCAATGATCCTGTCTGCTCTGACCTGCCTTGGATGTGAATCATTCTTTTGTCCAGAGATTCCATGTTGGATATGCTACACACACATTTGTCACTCAGCAGCCTCGGTCATCAGATTGACTGTTGCAGTATTATAGCACTTGTGTAGTCGTGACCCTTATTTCATTTAATGATGGTCCCAAAGTACAAAAGCAGTGAGCAGTGATGCTGGCAATTGGGAGATGCTAAAGAGAAGCCATAAATTATTTCCTTTAAGTGATAAAATGAAAGTTTATCGTAGATATGTATGCATAGGAAAATGCATAGTTTGAGTGTGTGTGTGTGTGTGTATTTTTTAAGGTTTTTTTTTTTTTTTTTTTTTTTTAAGTTTCAGACACCCATTGTGGTCTTGGAATATATCCTTTGGGATACATCTTTGGATAAGATGAGCCTACTATACTTTTATGTTTATAGAGCCTGTGCTTGATACTATTAAAGTAGGTTTGGGGACAGAGAACTGGTTGGAACTAGCATTGTTTAATGACAACAATTTTCTTTGAACTGGTAGGCACAGCATGGTGACCTGAAGTGAACATGTTGTAAGTCTTGGTAAGAAATACAAATAAAATTCAGGAACTCGTTTACAAAAGGTTCCCTAATATTTTAGATCACCTAGTTTTATTTTAAAAATAGATCTTCAAATGTTCAAACATTTCTAAAACCCGATTTATGATGAGCATCAAAGAGCACAACTGTGATGATGACATACTTTTCAATTCAATATCAGCTTTGTCCCCCAAATCCCATAGTTTTGTTACCTTGAATATATATAAACAATTTATAAATTTTGTGAACTCTGGTTTGCTTTGAATTGATAGAATATTGCAATTTATTTGGAAGCAATTATGCATTATTTTGTCCCAGGCAATTCAAGAATAGTTATGTTCATAGGTATCTGAAATTAGGACAGTATTTTTTCATGATGCTAATTTGTATTTGTATCATGTTTTAGTCAACTTTGCATCACTGAGACCAAAAGACCCAACAGGAAGAAAGAACCTAGAGGAGGAAAATTTATTTTGGATCACAGTTTCAAAGGTTATTCCATGGTCAACCGATTGCATTGCTTTGGGCTGGGGGTGAGGCAGAGCCCTTCCTGGGTGGAAGGGCATAGCAGAGGAGAGCTTCTCAGTTCAAGAAGGCCAGGAAACAGAGAGAGAGAGAAAACACTTGAGGGCAAGGAGCTAGGAATGACATAGTCCCCAAGGGCGTGCCTGCACTGACCTTCTTCCTCTAGCTAAACCCTATATGCCTACAGTTACCACCTGTTAATCCATTCAAATTATTAATCAATCAAATGGAGCAATCACTGATGAGGTTACAACTCTCATAATATTGGAATTTTTCCCTCTGAAGATTCCTGCATTGAGCTTTTTGAGGACACCACATATTCAAACCATAAAATATTATTGTCTCAAAAACAAATAACTACCTTCAATATTGAACTTTTGAAGTTGGTATTTCATTTTCAGTAATGTCTGATGTAGTGTTTTTGATAATATGAGGTTTAAAAAGTTGTGCTATGATTATATAAATCATATGGAAAAATGGAACCACTTATGGAAACAACCTAACTCATTATCTATTTGAAGCATCTCAGGCTTGAGAGGTTCTTCTGACAATCAACAGATGTGACCTTCCTTTGTTTACAGGTACAAAAAAAATTAGGCATAACAGTAAGAAAAATGATTTTAGAAGTGTCCAAATGACTAAATCTGATTATTTTCATTTGATCTGAATGATAGGTCATGCCTAGAGTGTTATATAAATACACTTTCAGCAGAACTGTTTGTGTTTAAACAACCTCCAGGCTTGATCTCTTACAAATACAATTTTCAATCCATCTTCTAAGGTTCATACATGTTGCATCTGGAAAATAGGTAGATGTAATCATTTGCACCTGTGTGTCACGTCTTCCTAGAGGCCATGAGTGAAGGTGATAATACAAAGTGAAATATCTGTAAATCCCAGCCCAGCAGCTATAACTGTTAATCAAATTACTTTACTAGAAAATGAAAAGTCTAGGACAAACACAAATGTCCACAAGACCTGAGGACAACAGAGATAAACTGGAGCTGCCCTAGGCAATCTCTACTTTCACCTATACCTACATTCATCTTTTTATACATAAAGGTCTTTCGATTTGCTAATGATCCAACTAAGATAGGCTCATCCCCTTGCCTTGTAAAAACCCAATGCTCTCTCCAAAATGTCTGTGAAACCATTGCCTTGCATTCTCCTGGTCACCGCTAGCCCAAACTTTCTGATTCTTCTAAACTGTTCATCATACTTCTGTTTTGGTTTTGTTTTTGGTTTTTTGATCACACTTTGGCATGAAATGAAATCCAACTCCTTTCCTGATTCCTACACAATAAAAACTTTTTGTGTAGATGTTACTGATAAATTTGGATATTAAAAGGTAAAGCAAACGACTTATGTTTCAAGCAACTTAAAATTAAATATTTTGTATCCTTGTTTCTCAACTTTCTGGTATTTTGCTACACTTCCTGTTGCCCTTTCCAAAACAAGGGAGATGAGTCCAGCACAGTGGTGAGTCCTCCTAGAGGCAGGGCAAGGGCTCTTCTCCCAACTCTGCATTCTGCTTCCTGACCTGGACACCTAAGCTACACTCCTCTAGTCTCGCTCATCCTTCTCTTGACTCTGACTACTGGCAACTGCCTAACAAATGTTTCCAGGCAGCTTCTCTCTGTACACCCACAGCACATTGTGAGCCCTGGCTTTATGCACAGATAGGTGTAAATCTCAGTTTAGGTTTGCATGGAGACACAGTCCTTGCACCTATTTTGTTTTCTCCAAGATTCTTAGCTAACAATGAATGTGAGACATAGCATGGGTGTAGCAGGAACTTTTGGAGAATACACTGTCACATTAAACATACATTTGATTCTGATATACTTCAATTTTGGAAACTTCCATCCATGAAAAAGAACCATGATATTGAAGCAGGAGGTATAATTTAGTAGGGTTTTTCTTGGATTTCATTTTAGTATTTTACATTTGATGTTTTTTATTAAAAATACTTGTCTTACACTTTGTCACAAACACTTGTGTATTTGCAATATCTCTGAGGCAAAATTCAATAGATAGCTATGAAACAGAATTTTAGAGCTAGAAAAAGTAAGTCACCTTATTTAAAATTTGGGACCCAGATGAGTGATGTGTCAAAGGACCAAAACCTTTGGTGACTGAATGGGTGATGTTTGGTCTGCCTGCCTTGCCATCTGCACTGTTTGGTCCAAAGGGAGATAATGCACAATGAAGTAGTCATCTTATCACAAAAAGCCTCTTTACAGTTGGTTCCACAGTTATCATATTTATTGAAAGAAAGGAAACATCCACTTATTAATTCCTTGGAAGGCCGACCATCTGCAATTTGGCAAATATAGTTAGGGAATATTTTTATCTTCCTAATTTAGTAGGACAGCTGTAACTAGAAGCATTCATTTATAAATATTGAGTGTGTCTTACTAACAATGTGGAATTGTTTTTGATAAAATAAACACATAAGCTTTGGGATATATTTTGCCTAATAAGATAAATATGAAGTTATATGAAAATCATAGACTACTTCAGTCAGATTTATAGAAGAAATTAAAAATATGAGTATATAACTATCTGGACTTTCCCTTTTCCTCTCACTTTTCTAGTGGGTTGTAAGAGAAATATAATCCAAGGGAATTCACTGAAAAATTGTTAGTATGAATAGGAGACTATGTGAGGTTAAATGGATTAAAAACAATAATTAAAGACTATAGATAATGAACATGTTTTTTTTTTTTAAATGGTTGTTAGAAATAGTAGGGGAAAAGGCCTAACTAATAATAGCAACAAAAACTAACTAGAATGAATGTTATAAGATGGTTATTTTGATAAACTACAAGCAGAGACTTGGAGTAAGAGTAACTTAATACAGGAAGTGGTGTTCTGTGAAGGCTAAAACAGTGGTTCCTGGGCCCCTTCTCCTTTTCCCTACTCTACTCCACCATCTTGGCTGTAGGTTCATCTTCCCATTTATGTCATGGGCCAGGACGGTTGCTCCAGTTTTCCCCATCACATCCATCACATTCGTGTTCATCCATTTTCAATTGTGGAAAAATGAATTCACTGTGGCTGGTTTAGACTTATATAACTAGGTTCTGGCATATGAACGGGTTTATAAAATCATAGGCCAGGCTAATAAAACAAGCTCTGGGTTAAGATTTCAGGACCAATTCCCAAAGTCACCTGAAGGAACTGAGCCACCGTGGGAGTTATCACCCTTTCTGGGATAAAGAAGCTGTTTACCTGATTGGGAAGCTGCCCCTTTACTTGCTGGCTCCAGAACCACGTGGCTACTGCACAGACTGCCTCCAATCACATATCATCACAGTTCTGCAATAATTGGGAAGCTTATGCCACTGTTGCTGTCTTAAAAACCAAATGGTTTTTGCTTCAGTCTCCACCCATGACTCTTAATAGAAAGTCTTTGGGTAATTCTTCCACACAAGCACAATGGGCTTGCCAGCAAAAACAGCTGGAACAACACTTCTGCATTCTGTGTTATGCACGCCTGCCTGCCAAATTGCTTGCTTATGCACCTGGTGGGTCAAACACTCACCACACAGAAAACCACAGCTTCAAGAAAACTGGGCAAAATCCTTTCTAGCTTTCCAGTCTTTGAAATACAGGAAGACACACAAGAAGGGGATTACAAGCAACAAGTACTAGTTTGCCACTGCACCAAAATCTTTCAGACAAAAGGAAAGAGAAAGGAAAGGGAAGGGGGAAAGGACATTCTTTCTCAGGAGATCAGCTGCCTGCAGAAACTTCTCCAGAGGCCCCACCCGGTGATTTTCATTTGCTTTTCATTATCCTCTCCTGGCTTCAAGGGAGACCAAGAAATAGAATTTTATCTGCATGTATTGCCTTTCAGAGAAGAATTTGTGTTGGTTTTAGTTAGCAAGAAGTAGATAAAGGAGACAACGGCTATTTGGCAGGATATTAATTGACCGAGCTGAAGTCTACTCTTTTGTTTCTTAACATCAATTCTCATTCTTCTTTTTTTACAGAGGACTCTTCAGTCCTTTCCCAAGAAGATATTCTAAGGTCTCATCCAGGTAATACTCCAGCTTCTGGTTCGGGATCTCTGGGTGACATGAAACCCCTATGGGGTGTGGATGTGGCTTCTTGTGAACCAGTGACAGAGAAAAATAGAAAAAACAAATTTGCTGCCAGAGCTTGATGATGGAGAAACAGTGGGATGGTGATGACTGAACTCTTCCTTTCAGAGAGGGTTAATGAGGGAATTCATCAGTCACTGTTCCATAGCAATTATGAAATCCTGCTGGGGAGGATTAGCCAGGCCCCCTGCTCGGGCAGAGCAGTTTGATCATCTGAAGTTCCTTGCTCCAGGAGGTTTCTCCCCCGCTGGCTTCCTTCTGAGTTTGTCTCTTTCACAGGAGGCCATTAAAGTGAATAGCCAACACATGCCAACAGCTACAATTTTCCTACATTTACCCTACAGCGCCTTGCAGCTTGCCTTCCAAAGTACAACAGGTGAGAGTTTGACCATGAATTTGCCACTGCATTATCTGAGTCAATAACTGACCAGATGGTAGCAGGTGGCTTCTGAGTGCCCACAGCTCAACTGCTCTTCAAAGACTAACTACAAGTGTTTACCAACATGAAAAAAGACTCTGAGCTTTACCACAAAATGTAAAAGACATAAGTAAATAAAAATAAGTTCCCAGAGGAAAAAATTGCAATGGATAAACACATTCCCCCCCCCCCATATGGATTTAATGCAATTTGAATTCCAGGACTAACATTCTAGCTTGATTCTTTGAAAACTCACAAGGTTATTCTAAAGTTATGTGGAAAAAAAAATGTATGAGAACAAAAAAGTCATTTGAAAAGAAGAAAAAAAATGTTCACAGAAACTCACGCATGAATATTTATAGCAGCATTATTCATAACAGCCAAAAGGTGTCTAAACAGCCTAGGTGTCTATCAAGAGGTGAATGGATAGCAGCATGTGGCACATCCATACAATGGGCCATTATTCAGCCGTGAAAAGAAATGAAGTACTGACATATGCTACAAACTTGGATGATCCTCAAAAACATTACATTATGTGAAAGAGGTCAGACACAAAGGGTTACATATGGTTCCTTTTATAGGATATGATGAGGAGAGGCAAATTCACAGAAACAGAAAACAGATTAAAGATCACCAGAGCCTGAGGGAAAATGGAAGTGGAGTATGATTACTTAAGGGGTATAGGATGTTTTATGGGATGATAAAAACTTCGATACTAGAAAGAGCTGATAGTTGTAAAATATTGTGATACTACAGAATTCTGAAGTTAAAATGGCTGATTGCATGTTATGTGATTTCACCTCAATAAAATAAAATAGAAGCCATATGGGAAAATGTTTGATGGTTCCTGGAAAAATTAAAAATAGAACTACCATATGATCCAGCAACCTTACTACTGGGTATATCGCCAAAGGAAAGGAAATCAATATGTTAAAGAAATATCTGCTCTTCCATGTTTATTACCACACTATTCACAGTAGCCAAGATATGGAAACTACCTAAAAGTCCCCAGATGAACAGATAAAGAAAATGTGATACATACACACAATGGAATATTGTTCAACCACAAAAAGAAAGACAGACTGTAATTTACGGCAACATGGATAAGACAGGAGGACATTATGTTACATGAAATAAGCCAGGCTCAGAAAGACAAATATCACATAATCTCACTCATTGGTACAATCTAAGAAAGCTGATCTCATAGCAGAGCAGAAGAGCAGAAGAGTAATTACCAGAGGCTGAGGAGGGTTCCAGAGAGGGGAACTGGAGAAAGGTTGGTGAGTGGGTAAAAAAAATTATAGTTAAACAGTAGAAATGATGACTTCTTGTTCTATTGCACATTAGAGTGGCCAAGTAACAACATTGCATTGTTCATTTCAAAATAACCAGAAGGGAGAACTTTGAATGTTAACATCCCAGAGAAATGACAAAGATGATGGATATGCTAATTACCCTGATATTGTCATTATACAATATATACACATATGAAAACATCACACAGTACTGCATAAATACATACAAGTATTATGAGTAAACAAAAATTTTTAAAAATTGGGAAAGAGAATGTTATAAATGGATATGTGGTTTCCCTAATAGCTAATATGTGAGACAAAGCAAGAATATTCTGATGTGAAATGATTAAATTAGGAAAGTTACAACCTGATTAGTGAATTAATCTACTGATATGGATTAACTGGGTTGTACTGTTTGCAGGTAGGTAGGGCATGTGGGTGGAGGAAGTAGGTCACTACAGATGTGACTTTGGGGTTTATATTTTGTCCCTGGTGAACAGAGTGTGTTCCCTCTCTCTCTCTCTCTCTCTCTCTGCCATGTCCTGAGCTGCTTTCCTCTGCCATGCCCATCTGCCATGATGTTCTCCATCTCCTCAGGCCTAGAGCTATGGAATTGGCCAACAATGGACTGAAATTCTGGAACTGTGAGCCAAAATAAACATTTTCTCCTCTAAGTTGTTCTTGTCAGGTCTTTTGGTCACAACAATGCAAGGCTGACTAAACAGAAGACAAGCCACATGTCCTGACATGGACACAACTCTACAAGAATGGTTGTGGAAAAGGCAAGGTACACAACAGTGTATATGGTGTGTTTCATTTTGTGGATGGAAGGGGGAAATAAAAATAACCTTCATATTTACTTTCTTTGTGCATAAAAAATACTGGATAAACCAAGGCACCAGCAACAGTGGTTTCCTAAATAAGGAGTGAGAAAGGACTGATGGAGAATGTGATGGGAGCAACATTTCTTAATGGGTGCCTTTTTATGTTGTGATTTTTTTTAATCCCTCATGACTATAGTTCCTATTCAGATGCAGTAGATTTTCAAATAAAACTATGATAAAGAAGTCTGAGTAAGGTGGTGGTGTTCTCAAGCACCATCTTTGGATATGTCTATTTCATATCATATTGTATTAAAGGTTTCAACCAGTTCTTTAAAAGTATCTTTTTTTTTTACCAAGTTATTATTTCCACCCTGTTTTTTCCCAGCATTTGTCTACTTCTAGACAAATGCTTTGCCACTGAGCTACACCCCCAGCCCCTCCATCTATGTTTTCTTTTATTTTTTGGTACTAGGGATTAAATCCAGAAGCATGTTACCACTGAGCTACAGCCTCAATCCTTTTTCATTTTTTTTTTTTTGAGACAAAATTTCACTAAGTTGTTTAGGGCCTATTTGCTGAAGTTGGCCTCTAACTTGTGATCCTCCAGCCTCAGTTTCCCAAATTGTTGGGATTATAGGCATACACCACTGTACCTGGCTCCAACTGTGTTGACTCAACTCAAAGTTGACTAGATTTACTCAGTTTTATAAGGAAGCTCAATACCCAGCAAACAATGAAATGTTTTAATTGTTTTTGAGACTGGGTCTCACTAAATTGCCTAGTCTGACCTAGAACTCTTGATCCTCTTGTCTCAGCGTCCAAAGTAGTGGGGATTACAAGCATGAACCACCAACCGTGGCTAAACAGTGAATTCTCATTTGCTTTTGAGTGTCTGTGTTGTTGGTAATTTGATTTCACTTTAATTGAAGAATAGCCAGGCTGTTTACACTTCTTTACTGCTATCTGTCATACTATTTTTGGTGAAGATGTATGAAGTCAACTCGCATTTCTTTTCCCTTCATGTAACAAGATTTTTCTACCTGGTTGGCTGTAAGATTTATTTTGTTTTATCCTTGAAGTTCAGCAACTTCAAGAGGCTATGACTTGGTATTTATCTTTCTGTATCAATTTTTCTTGGGAAGTGCATGCCCTTTTGGTCCACAGATTCAATCATGTTTCATGCTTTGTGGTTTGTGATTGTACTTATTTCCTTGTTTTTTTTTAATTTTTTTTATTTTTTTGGTGTGTGTCAAAAATACTTATTTTCTATTTTTTGTACTTCAGTGTTTTTCAGTGGAGTTTCCCCCCAATATCTTATTATGAGAATTTCAATACATAGAGAAAAGTTGAAAGATTTATGCAATGAAGAATCATTTAACTACTGACTAGATTGTACAATTAATATTTTATAATATTTGCTTTCTTATGTATCTGTTCATCTTTCGATCCTTTCCACTGATGGATCTTACTTTATTGATAAATTTTAATGTAACCATATTTCCAATAAATACTTCAGCATGCATTTCACTAACTATAATCCAATATTTGTTTATAGCTCTATTTTTCTTTGGCAGTAAAATTAAATAGCAAAATGTATGAATCTTAGTTCTGTGCATATACTTCTGCAACCTAACCTCTCACAAAGACAGAAGATAATGACCCTGTGCTTACTAGAAGAAAGAGTAGGTCCAACTCTCCATCATGTCAGCTTAGGAACTCACTTTCTCAATAAGGCTCCTAAAGCACAAGAAGGAAAAATCAAGAATCAACAAATGGGATGGAATCAAACTAAAAATCTTCATCACTGCAAGGGAAACAATCAAGAATGTATACAGAGAGCCTATGGAATGGGAGAAAATCTTTGCCATCTGCACCTCAGATAAAGCATTAATCTTCAGGTTATACAAAGAACTCAAAAAACTTAACACCCAAAAAACAAATAACCCAATCAATAAATGGGCAAAGGAACAGAACAAGCACTTCATAGGACAGTTACACAGAATATGTCACATTGAATCTGTATAGCACTTTGTGCAGTATGGCTATTTTGTCAATATAATTTTGCCTATCCAAGAGCATGGGAGATCTTTCCATCTTCTAAGTTCTTCTTCAGTTTCTTTCTTTAGTATTCTGTAGTTTTCATTGTAGAGGTATTTCACCTCTTTTGTTAAATTGATTCCCAAGTATTTTATTTATTTATTTTTTGAGGCTATTGTGAATGGGGTAATTTTCCTAATTTCTCTTTCAGAGGACTCATCACTGATGTATAGAAATGCATTTGATTTATCAGCATTGGTTTTATATTCTGCTACCTTGCTGAATTCATTTATCAATTCTTCAAGTTTTCCGGTGGAGTTTTTTGGATCCTCTAAGTATAGAATCATGACATCAACAAATAATGATAGTTTGAGTTTTCTTTTCCTATTTGCTAATGTTTAATTTCTTTCATCTAATTGCTCTGGCTAGAGTTTCAAGGGCTATGGTGATTAAAAGTGGTGAAAGAGGGCATCCCTGTCTTGCCCCAGTTTTTAGAGGGAATGCTTCTAGTTTTTCTCCATTTAGAATGATGTTGGTCTTGGGTTTAGCATAGGTTTTACAATGTTGTGGTATGTTCCTACTATCCCTAGTTTTTAAGTAGGACCAAATTTTCATCACATTGGATTAGGCTTCAACTTCCTTAACAAGATTCCTAAAATACAAGAAATAAAATCAAGAATCAATAAATGGGATGGAGTCAAACTAAAAAGCTTTTTCTCAGCAAAAGAAACAATCAACGAGGTGAACAGAAAGCCTATATTTTGGGAGCATATTTTTGCCACACACATGTCAGATAGAGAACTAATCCCCAGGATATATAAAGAACTTAAAATACTTAACACCAAATGGGGAAAAAAAAGCCCAATCAATAAATGGGCTAAGGAGCTGAAGAGACACTTCTCAGAAAAAGATATACATTAATCAACAAATACATTAAAAAATGTTCAACATCTCTAGTAATTAGAGAAATGCAAATCAAAACTACTCTAGGATTTCATCTCACGCCAGTCAGAATGGCAATTATCAAGGATACAAACAAAAGTAAGTGTTGGTGAGGATGTAGGGGGAAAAGTCACACTCATACGTTCCTGTTGGGACTGCAAATCGGTGCAACCAATCTGGAAAGCAGTATGGAGATTCTTTAGAAAACTTGGAGTGGAATCACCATTTGACCAGCTATCCCACTCCTCCGTCTATACCCAAAGAACTTAAAATCAGCATAATATAATGATGCACCCACATCAATGTTTATAGCTGGCTCAATTCCACAATTCACTGTGGAATCAACCTAGATGTCCTTCAATAGATGAATGGATAAAGAAAATGTGGTATATATATACACAATGGAATATAGCTCAGCATTAAAAGAGAATAAAATGGTGGCATTTGCAGATAAATGGATGGAGTTGGAGAATATCATGCTAAGCAAAGTAAACCAATCCCAAAAAACCAAAGGTTGAATGTTCTCTCTGATGAGTAGATGCTGATCCACAATGGAGAGGGGAAAGCATGGGAAGAATGGAGGAACTTTGATAGCCAAAGGCGAGGGAGTAGAAGGGAGGGAGTATGGTGGGAGGAAAGATGGTGGAGTAAGATAGACATCATTACCCTAGGTACATGTATGAAGACACAAATGGTGTGACTCTACTTTGTGTACAACCAGAGAAATGAAAAATTGTGCTCTATACATAATCTATGAATTGAAATGCATTCTGCTGACATGTCTAACAAATTAAAGTAAATAAGTAAATAGATATATAGATAAATAAGGCGAATCAATGGTTTCAGGTGCTATGTAGCTATTTTGCCCAACTTGCCATGTGAAATGTTTTCAGTAAATTGTTTGACATTTTATTATCTTGGATTATAGTGCCTTGTAAGATATTTCATTGTGAATATTTCTCCAGTTCAATAGTATCCTCTCAGTAATTTTTAAAACCAATTTTTTTAATGAATATGAGTCTAATTTTGATAAAGCCCAATTTATCATTTTATTTCCTTTAAAGCATTACTTTAGCTTAAGAAAGCTTTGATTATCCCTGAATCATATAAATATTTTCTTATATTTGCTTCTATAAGCATTATGGTTTTAGATTTACATTTATATTTCTCATGCATCTCAAATTAATTTTGACATGAGATAGGAATTGAGATTCATTTACTGAAAAGACCTTTCTTTTCTCTGTTGGATTGTTTTGATGCATTTGTCAAAAATCAAATGTTCCTATCAATGTGGGTCTATTTCTGAGTTATGGATTCCATTCTTTTTCATTGATTTATTTGCCAAACTTTACATCACTGTCTTAATTACTGTAACTTTATAATAAGACTCAGGTCTTATTTATAATAAGACTCCTTCAAAGTTGTTCTTTGGATAGACACTGTAACATATTCAATCTTCCAATCCAATATCTGTTTTGTAGGTTTCTTTAATTTTTCTCAACAGTGTTATCTGATTCACAAGTAGAATCTTGCAATATTTTGTCAGAATTTTCAGAAATATTTAATAGTTTTTGACAGTATCAAAAATGATTTTAAAATTTAATATTCTAATTGTTTACTACCAGCATACAGATATACTAATGAAGTTGGTATAATAGCCTTGCTAAATTAACTTATTAATTCTAAGTTCTTTTATTCATGTAATTAAATTAAATATTGATTTTTTCTCAGTGGTTTCTCTGGTTTAGATTTTGCTTATAAAATCCTGTGTTATTTCAAGAATAAAATATGTGTTCTTATTTTTCTAATACATTTCTACATTGTACATTTATATTTTATACTTCCTGTTATTTAGTTACATGTTAAGGTAACAACATAGTTCTTATGACTCTAATAATTGGCATAGTTAATTGTTTTAATGCCATTTATTCAATAAGCCATTCATCTTTGAATTGAATTTAGATTGCCATCTTCATCTTATACTAAGTTCCAGGAAGACAGAAGTCTGATTCTGGATTTGGGGCTTGATCTAGTGAATTTTTGTCTACATATTTGCCAGTAATTAGATAAATTATGGTAGTTTTTTTAATGTCTTGTCTAATTCTGTGCACTGACTCCTTCAGACAAAATATAGAATCAAAATATAGAATCAATATAAAAATCATATGTTTTTAATAAAACATATCATTGGGTTTCTTATTGAAATTACATCGAATTTATATATGAATATAAGCTAATTTATACTTTGGAATGTTGAGTATTCCCTCCTGAAACATAATTTGCATCTCCTTTTTAAAAGATGTCATTTTATGGCTTTATATGTCTGTTCATCTAGGTCTGTTGTTGTCTTCAAGCTTTGTTCATTTGGGGTTTTATAGATGACCTCATGTGGGATCTTTTTACATCATATCTTCTAACTAAATATTGGGAAGCATGATTTTTTTCTCACAATTCCTATCTTCATTGAATTTTCAGTATAATTGAACTTCATTAAATCAACAAAGTATAATGAAATTCTTTAAGAGGATGTTCACATAACTGTCTTCTCCATAGAGAAGGAAGAGAGGCTGCAGGATACCAGTGGCTTTCCTTGTAGGCCTACCACCTCCCCCATGGAGCTCCACCAGGTCCATCTGTGCTCTGGTGTGTGGTTGAGCAACAGCAGCATGGTACATATAAAGAGCTGTGAATCCAAAGGGTTCTTTCCCGGGTGAAAGCACAGGGATCCCTCAAAATGAATATTTTCCCTGTTAATGACAATTTGCTTTTTACCAAAAAGAACAGTCTAAAAGAAAGAACCACACATTGTTCCATTTTTCACCAATGAACTCTCACCTGTAGGTGATCTTTGAGAACCTGGCCTGAAGATTGTAAATTGAGTCCATCGGTTTACCAGATTCAAGGAATAAATAAAACTATCTTCAAACCTTCAGCCTATTTCCAGGAAGTAGAGCATGTTCATTTGGAAATTGGAGTGAGCAACCTAAGAGTTCAGAAAAATCACAGTGAGTATGATGTTCAGATCTCTTTTGGGGCAAAAAGAAATAATGCTGATTTTCAGATGCTGTCTTCAAATCATAGAATGGTTAAATTTCTTTATTTGATTGTTTTATAACATTTAAGCCAAATAAAATTTCCCAGTATTATGAATAGACAAGGAAATATTCCCACATGTGCTGCTTGGGGAATAAAGGAAAAGAAAAACATATTTGGATTCAGAAATGTCACCCAATTTTCTAAAGTGTCTTACCAGCCAGGTTTTATCCTCATAAAAATCAATATAATAACACTAAATGGAAGCATCTGAACCTGCTAGCCTAAGGTGTGTGTGTGTGTGTGTGTGTTTGTGCACATGTGCATAAGCATGTATGTTCAGTCCCATGAAGTTTTTCGGAGGCACGAAAGAAAAAAAAAAACAAACAGATGAAGTGGCTAACAATGGTTACCATTTATCACTTTACTTATTCTGAGAGTCAGGACAGCTCCAATTCAAATCTTGACTTAATACCCACTAAGATTTCTTCGCTGGACACCCAGTCTCTCTCTTTCACATGGTATTTATCAATATCATGAATGATTAACAATATTTATCAGTATTATTTGTGGTTTTAAAAACTCTTTTTTTAGTACTTTTTTTACATTCTTATTCATTTATTTATTGTAATTCTGGTGATCAAACCCAGGGGTGCTCTACCATGGAGTTGTATTCTCAGACCTTTTTATTTTTTATTTTGAGACAGGATCTTGCTAAGTTACTCAGTTTGGCCTACAACTTGTGATCCTCTGGCTTAGACTTGCAAGTCCCTGGGATTATAGGAATGTGCCACTTCATCCATCTCATTCTATCTCATCTATGAGCCACCAGACTGGCTCAATAAATGGACCTGCAGCCATCATCTGTGGGGTGTTATCCTTTCAATGTTTAACTGGGTCTCGCTTGGTTTGCTGTTGAAAGCTACAGGAATTGCTTCAATACTTTTATTTAGTTCTTACCATGTCAGATAGTGGCTGCCCATCACGAAACCCAAGCTAGCAACAATTATGATCAAGTTAAAACTGAGTTACTACCTAGTGAGAAAATTGTGTGAGGACAGTTTTTCCAGGAAATGTGGAAGTTTCAACCTGCCAGTACCAAGGATTTCAAAGAGCGTTTCCTGGAGGGACTAGACACCTGGCTGAGGTCTGATGATTGTTATTGAGAACCTGAGGGGTAGGAGGTGAGAGAAGGACAGAGAATGGAATATGAACAGACCTGGAGGCAATAGATAACCCTACATGTGTAAGGATAATTGTGATGCTCCTGAATGGAGAACTAGACATGAGGCTAGACCAGTATTATGAGCTGGATCATGATGTATCTAGAAGCCATGTGTTAATGAATTTCTATCTTGAGAATGATGGAAGATACTAAACGTATTTATTTACAGAATCAAATTTGGATTTCAGATCCTTCTGACTATAGCATGCAGAATGAAAAGGTCCAGGGCTAATTAGGAAATGGTGTGCATCACTGCTGGCAACAGAGGATTTAATAAAAATTTGTTTATAGGGATGGAGAGCACAGTATAATATGGAAAATATGAAGAGGAGAATTGAGAGAGCTTAGAGCATATAGGCTATGGAGGGAGGTGGGGAGAAATAGCAAGGATGATGATGCCCCTGTTTCTGGCTTTGTGATGACATGATGTATTTAAGCACCCAAAGCAGATTATGGGAGAAAGGCATAGTCTTTGATGTCAGATCTGTGTGCGCTCTCAGCTCAGACATTGCTAGCTGTGTGTGCTCACACTTTGTGAGTTCACTCCAGTCGCCATTTTTTGTTTCCATTCTGTTTTCCCTGTCCTGCTTCCTTATCTTCTTCTCTACCATCTTCCACATGATGATGCATGATTGAAAAGTATGCAGAGATGAGGCTTTGGGTTCTCCCTCTGGTTGAGATTTGGCAATCTGTCCTCTGCCTGCTGCTTAGTCAAAGCTCTGGGAACACAGAACCTAAGTCATGGCCAACCCTTTCAACTTCCCTCTGTACTGGGTGGAGAAAGGGGGAGAGTCACCACTGGCACAGCTGTGTGCTCCCTTGATAAGAACTCCTCTCCCTCTCTTACATGAATTGTCACAGACATTAGGCTAAAACAAGATGGATTCCTACCCAGAATTTGGTTTAGATGACAATTTTGATGACATCACACGTATATTACAAGGGTGTAAGAAGTCTTATTCCCTTCACAATAAGGCTTTCTGGAGAAGTTGTGGCATGACTTGCCAGCTGGCTTTATAAGAAGTGAAACTGAAGAAGAACAAAGAGCTTAAAAGCTGTCAGTAAACATTAAAAAAAATGGAGTCAGACTTATTACCTAAATTTACATTCCTGAGTTATAAGGTCTGTGTTGGTTGGCTATTGCATTAATTCCACTTTAGTAAAAAGTCCTCCCAATATTCAAGAAACAGTTCTTCATTCCGATACCAAAATTTTCCTTTTTTATCCCCAAAAAGGCTAATGGCTGTTGCAACTTCTTGGCCCAAGTTATTATGTTCTGGACCTAACTGAGATGCCAACCAAGATTGCAGAGACAGTAATTTGTCATAGACATGCGGATCATGCCAAAAGTAGCACCCCAAACTAACCCTAATGTTATCTCCCTGGTTGTTGATAAGAAGGAGCAGTTTTGCAAAAAATGAGCAACACAGAGAAACTGCTAGAACCTCCATGTGGAGGACTACTATCCCTTCAACACTAGGTGTCTACTTTTTATCTCTTTCCATAACTTCAGCCAGAGGGCAAACACTGGACCAGGAAGGAAGACTATCACTGTAATGGGAAGCAGAACTGAGAGTAGGGAGAGAGGGTAGAGGGGTTAAATGAGGCAGTGGCCTTCCATTAACTAAGCAAAGAATCACGGCCAACCTTTCTTCTGGCTGACACATGCAATATTTCAATCCGTAACAAGAATCGTTTGTGCCAAATGTAATAAATCTGCTCCTGTTTAAGTGGCAGGTGATTGAGATCACTAATTTTGCTTTTGGCAAACCAATACAGAGGAAAATTCCCTTTTTTGATGGAGGGAACCAGTCAAATTCTAGGACAAGGACTCAATTGCTTAAAAGCCAGACAGCAGATTAAAAGGAATGTAGGTGTTAGTGAAAAGAGATTTTGAGGTGCCCACTTCTCCTGGTCTCAGTCCACCTATTGCAAGGGCAGAAGGGGGAGGGGAGGGCAGAAGCCTAGAGGAGGGCAGACTCCAGCCCAGCCTTGGACCAGTGTGGCTGCTGTTCCACTTCATAGGCCATTGGCAGAGCTCTTGACCTAACTCTGACTGCATATAATAGGTGAAGATAGAGACAAGGCGGAACAAAGGCCGCTGGATGGCTACTTTGCAGGTGACTTCTCTTAGGGCAGGAGGGATTCTTTTCAAAGGGAAAGGTTGGAAAACTGTTACCATGGTAACTCTCCAAGCTCTGAAGTGATATAATCAGATAAAGCTCTGGAGAGCCAGGGAAGCAGTGGGTTTAGCACAGATGAACAGCTACATTTTACAAGTTGGGCATTTTCTTTCTTTTTTAATATTAAGTCTGAAAATTAAGAGAGAAATAAAAAGGGAGGGAAAAGAAAAGAAGAAAAGGAGAAAGGGGGAGAAAATGAAGGGAAACAAAATAACATAAGAGAGAGATAGGAGGAAAGAAAAGAAATTCAAACTTCATGTATTCCAAAGAAATATTCTTGGCAGATAGAAAGTGCTGTCTATGGAGAGGAGTCTGACAGGGGTGAGTTTGATTCTCTATGGGTTTGACCTTTATGCTTTATGAAGTTTGATGGAAGACTTCATTCTCTAGATTTCTACTATTTATTAGCATATCTGAAATGTTCATTGTTACATGACATACTTACCTTGAGGTAATTCACTTAATATCATTTTAGCACAAGATTTATGCCATTTTGTCTGCAACAGTAAGCTATTAATGGCATTGTGAAAAATAATGGTGATCCACGTCCTTGATAACAATAATGAAACTAGTCAGAGGCTACTTCTATATCCACAACAGTACCGTTTCATCTATTCTGAGTAGTAAAACATTCTTCTTGAGAGCCTCACTTACAAAACGGTTAGAAAGAGTTGGATTAATTATGCCACATGGTAAGCCCTTCAAGTGGGTTATGAACTCCTGTGCCCCTCTTCCTTTGTCACACTGGGAAAAAAAACCCTTGAGTTCAATCCAACTCCCTGCCAAGGATACACAGGCTGAATGTGGTTTGGAAGCACTCACCCAACCTGGCCAGGCGCACTCTGGCCTCCCACCTTACTGAGCTCCCACCACTACCACAAGGTTCTGCACAATCCTTTTCACGTGCTTATATCCTCCCAAGGGACCACTTACCCTTCTGTCCTTCTCAAACCTACAACATCTTTTCCTCCTCCTCAGCTTCAGCTAAGACTTACTCATTTTGCAGGGAAAATGGAATCCATTAATAAAACTCTTCTTCATTCCCTACCTAACCTCCCAATCCATGTTCATCTGTAATGGCATGCTCTGCTTTCCGGCCCACTACCATGAATTATACCCAGGACCAACCTCTCCAGGTTTCACTGGATTCCCTCTTCTCCAGAACACCATTAGTCCTGCCATCAATCTTCTCCCTCTATTTTCTGTATTATCAACTTTTCCCTTTCTCCTAGATGATTTTCAGTGACATAAAATAATGCCGTTTTGTCTCCCATATTTAAAATAGACAAATACACACTTCTCTTGGCTCTTCTGACCTCTAATAAGCTTTGTACCTTTGTAGCACAATCCTTCAAAGCTATACCCTTTTGGTTAAAATCCATTAATTGTTTTGCTCTTGTCACTCTGAAGAAACAGCTTTCACAATGGTCATAAAGGACATCCACACTGCTGAATCCTTAGCCAATGTTCAGTGCTCCTCTCCTTGACAAGCCAGCAGCATCTCGGGAGCTTGGTGGCTTCCTCCTTCCTCACATTCTTTCTTTTCTTGGCCTCTGAGACATCAACCCCCTGATTTTTCTTTGACTTCATTCTGTTTCCCTCTCAGTCTACTTTGATAACTTCTTTTCTTATTTTTAGCCCCTAAATGTCAGACTTCTTTATTCCCCTGACGAGTACTTTGATGACTCCCAAATCTCTATATAGCCACAAAGTCTCCCCTAAATTTAGACATTTCAACTCTCCATGTGACATTTCCATTTGGATGTCTACCAGGCAAATCAAAATAGTACCCTTGAGTGCCCACCCCCACCTTAACCCTCCCCTCTCTCAGTATTACCCATATAGTAAATGGCACTACCATGCACCTGGTTTTCAAGTCCAAGTGTTTGAAATCATCTGTAAATCCTCCTCCCTCGTGTTTCCATCCAATTTCTAATGAAATCTATTGATTCTACCTTCAGAACACATCCAGAATCCAACCATCCTCCTCTCTTATGATGCTGTCATTGGAGCCACTGCATTTCTTGCCTGTCACACAACCACCATCGTTTCTTGCCTTTTTTATTATATAAATTCTGTTCTGTTCTTATAATGTCAGGTTTTCTTGACACAGTAGTCAGAGAACTTCTTTAAAAATGAAGTCTGAAGGCTGTGGCTGTGGCTCAGTGGTAGAGCATTTGCCTTACACATGTGAGGCACTGGGTTCAATCCTCAGCACCACATAAAAATAAATAAACAAATATATTTTGTCCATGTATAACTAAGAAAATTTTTTAAAAAAATGAAGTCTGATCATGTCATCCCCTTGCCCCAAACCTTCTAGTTGCATCTGATCGTATCAGGAACAAATATCCAGATTCCATTCTCATCCTACAGGGGCCTCAGCAATCTAACCCCTTTCTGCCTCTCATACCTCACTTCCCACCATTGCTCCTCTCAATCGATGGTCTCTGTCCATTCTGTCTGCTGCAGATTTTGATCACACTAATTCTCAAAATTCCAGGCTGTTGCATCAGCCATTGCTCTTTTCTCTTGGATTATATTATACCCTCACTTCATTGTGAGCTTTATTTAAGTGTTGCTTGCTAAGAGAGGCTGTATCTGGCCACCCTAGGTAGATCATTCCAATCATCCTTTATTCTGCTTTACCATTGTTTCACTGCCCTTATCTATATTTGCCCTTCATTTTTCTGTTTATTTCTTTCCCACTTGTCATTGGAATATGAGATCCACAAGACACATTATTTCTTTTTTCCATTGAGTGAGCCATATCCAGCTCACCCCTCTCATCCCTCCACTCTTTGGAATTGTCAATAAGACCTCTTCACTGAGGCCAGGGAGGTTAGGTAACCCATTCCTCAGAGCTTTGGCCAAATTTCATTGATGTCAGTGTTTGTAGGAGAGATCAGTAGGAGGAATCAGAAAAATAAGAGAGAGCCAGAGCTGGAGCAGAGTTTCCTTCCATCTTCTAAGAAATCAAAGTATTCAGAGATGTATAATAGGGACACACTGTGTGGTTCTGAAGTCTTCTTAAAGACAAAAGAACTCCAAAGAACCTAACTATTTTTTTTAAAAAAATGTCTTTTAAATGAAATAAGAATATCTTGTTGGATTTCTCCTCCCACCCTCAATGCTGGGCATACTTCATATGCTAATACTCTCTATGTCTCAAGAGAGTTCAAGAGATAATATCAAACATAAGAGAAATGCCATCATTGAACTTTTTTTTTTTCATGGCCAGGACATATATCTCCTAGACTTGATCGCATTTTGCTGTGGAATTACTCTATCATCTGTCTCTCTAGGAGAATTCTTCATCAATTGCTCCTTGGAGTGAAATTCCAAGAGCTGAATCAGCTCAGTTCTTGGCAAAGATTGAAACACAACCCTCAACAATTCATTTGCAATAGCAGTTGGGAATGGAATAAAAGAACACAGTAGCAGTTATTTGGTTCCATGCCCACAGCAAACCTCACTGATAAGGACCACTCATAGCTTTAATTTCTCCCATTTCAAGTGAAAACACATAGTTGAGAAATAACAAATGCATCGAAATCAGAAAGACCTCAATTCAAGTCATGTTCCAGGCAGTTGTTATCAAACTTGGTTAAGTTTCCTAACCCTTCTGAAGCTCCATGTCCTCATTTGTGCTATCATGTTAATAATGTTGCCTATTGATATTATTATTGGATAAAATTGAGATTCTTAAAGTGCTGATCACAGAGTCTGTCCCTTAGTTCACAGTCAAGTCATTTACATGTACCAGCAGCTACCAACACAATGATGCTGCACTACAAAAGTAGCTAAAACTCAGTGGCAGACAATGATTCATGTGCATTCTTTTCTTTAAAAAAGGCTACAGATTGATTGTGACTGTGGACTTGAGTGGACAGGTTGGCTTTGAGCTGTGTTCCAGCTGGGTGTGGCTCCAGGCTTTGGGTTGGGTTCAGTTCTATTCCCAGGGCCTAGCAATACACAATGAGAAGCATAGCTCCCTTGGCCACGCTTTTTTCACTGTGGGTTCCACAGAACCAGGCAAACCAAAGTCACAAGCACATTTGAACCTCTGCTTGTATCACCTCTGCTAACAGTCTATTGGTCAAAGCAAGTCACATGGAAACTCCCACAAACATGGGGTAGGGTAAATTCCATCCACTGGATGGACTATTTGTTGAGCAATAATCTCAATCATCACATTCTAATCATGTGTTTCATATGTATACACATCACACCACATATGTATGCATTTATTTGATATAAATTTGTTTATATATAAATAAGTATAAAATTATATATTTAAATGAATATAAAATATATTCATTTACATATGAAATTAAGTATTATAGCAGCTGGGGTTGTGGCTCAGCGGTAGAGTGCTTGCTTAGCCATGCAAGGCCCTGGGTTTGATCCTCAGCATCACTTAAAAATAAATAAACAAAATCAAGGTATTGTGTACAATTAAAAAATAAATATTAAAAAAAAGAAATTAAGTATTATATGTATAAGTATGTTTTTTCAACCTATCAAACATTTCATATATATACATACATATGTGTATATACATATATACATGTAACCATATAATATAAATGTATATTAACATATGCATATATGCAAATATTTATGTGTGTATACAAATAAATAAATGGAATGATTGATGGATAGAAAAATCATCATTGATTCTTTTCACTTTTTTTTTTTTTTTGGTTGCCAATTGTGTGCCAAAGACTGCTGTCTTATCCATTCTCCCAGCAATGTTAGGCTTTTCTCAACTGTAAATAACTTCCATGGGTGGTTTTAAGGGATGTCTTTAGAGACAATGACCTGAGCAAATCTTTGCTGTCATCTTGGGAAGAGAAAAACCAAAGACTACATGAGTGACAAAATGTAGCTACTTTCTATTGTACAATAACTAACTTATTTATTGTTTTGGTACCTCCTTGGACATCTCTGAGCTTCAGTTTGCCTAATATGGAAGCAAAAATATATTCTTTTTAAGTTCCTCCTATTTATTATATTCCATAAATTAAAGGTATTGGTTCATACTTGTTGGTTTTGTGCATTTTAAATAAAACAGAGTATTATTTAATGCAGTTAGTTGACATTCAATTGAGAGGAGGCTGGGATCAAATGCCAAGTTCAGTTCAGCCATAAATAGCTCCTGTTCATTGGCATCCATCCACTACACATTATTTCTCTGCTTTTTCTGTAATGGGATAGACAACTTGGAGAGTCCAACAGAAAGCCAGGTGTCATGTCTTAGGTATTCCTTTCTAGAACTGTAAAAGTGGAGTACATGGGGCAGAGGTAGGGGAGCTGGATACAAGATATAAAGGAGAAAAGAAGGTATTTGTCAGATGATACTTGTACTAATCTTCTTGCTGTTTCTCTTTCATTTAAAAGCTTAATGAAAGGAAGATAAGGGCCCTGAATCATTTACAAATGGCAGCTATCAAGTCTACAAAAACATCAAATGAAAGATTAATTGACCAAGTTTGATCATCTCTACTCTTTATCCTCATTGGCAAATAAACCAGAAGCAAGCCAAATGTACTACATGAAAAATATAAATTTGGCCTGCAAGGAAATTTCCCATTTTAGAGGACTTATAAATATGGGTGAATATCTCAAGATTAGTTATCAGCTTGTCTCCCCAAATTTCTTAATGGGGAGGTAAAAGAGGGAGACAAATGACTGCCATTTATTGTTAACTCTATATGGTACCCCATTAACATCACAGGAACCCAGCCAGTATTGATAGCCTTTTATACTCAGAGAAGAATCCAGAATTATACCCAAGGAAATATTATTAGAAAATGGTAGAACTGATCTCAAACCTTGCTTCTGATATTTTTTCACCATTTCACATTTTTATTTTTAAGATACACACATACATTTGGAAAGTTATTTGTTATATCTAAGAGCAGGGAGATAGACCAAATTATTATTGCTCACAGATTCCCTTTCTGTCCCAGACATCTGTGAGTCTATGATACGCAACAAATTATTTCCTCAGCAAACCCAAACCCCGGGCTACACTGTACATATTTTTTTCCTTGTTTTCAGCTGTCAATTCCTTGGCTGCCCCTCACGGCCACTTTGCAAATCTTGATTGCTAAGCATTTATTTTCCTTTCTTTCTTTCTTTTTTTTTTTCAGTTTTGTCTGGGAGATGGAAAGCCTGGGAAAGGGATTGTTGAGCACTTGATATAAGGCACATGAAATATCTATAATTATGGATTACATTTTTGTACCCAATAAATGGCTGAAAGGAGACCTGTGATAGAAACTTTTAGAAGATAATTGAATGTGTCAGCTGGATCAAAAAATTATGTACTTGCTCCACTTCGACAAACTGTGATAAATAGTCTATTGTCTGGGGAGTTTGGTTGGCATTTTCCTTTGCATTATAAAAACTGTTCCAGTCCTTGTCACTGAATTTTTGGTTAACAACTCAAAGAAATCCTTTGGATTAGAATTCACCCTGTCAATGCCAGATACTGTGCATAGTTGCTTAGAAAACAAGAGATTTTTAATAATTCAACACTTTAATTCATTTCTACTATTACCCCAGACAAAAGGAATGTGTATTATTATTATTATTATTTTCCTACATTTATCTGATTGAAAACAGGGTGTGTCTCATGCCTGAGTAACAGTTAGCTTTTCTCTAGCTAAATAATGAAGCGGGAGGAAAGCATTTAGTCTTCATTATTTATGTTTCCAATCGTGCCTTTGCATGATTGCTTTGGAACAGAAGCACCTTATTAAAATGGACAATCGATAGCAGCATCAGAGTTTCCAAGAAGAACAAAACAAAATGTAAATGTAACTTCCTATTAAACCTCAAAAGCCTTATATAGTGTGACCTTACCGAGAAGGAATGAGCTTGTTAAAAACAAAATTATAAAAAGTACTAAGACAAAATGGAAATAAATAGTGATAAAACCTAAGCAAAGATGACGGCAAGAGCTTTTTTAAGCTAAAAGGTATTGAAGAAATAGCAAAGAGAAAGGTCAGTATATTTTTTATATCCAAATTATAATTTCTCTCAAAATCATTTAGCAGGAAAAGAAACAGGGAGAAATACTTGCTTTCAACAGGACAAAGGGTGATATCCTTAATAACATTCATGCCAAAAGGTAATAGAAGCATGAAGTTCCCCTTAAGTAAAGGGAAAAAGAACAAGGAAATTTAAGACAGAGTCTTATTAATGGCTAATTAACATTTTAACATTTTTCAATCTTATTATCAATGAAATGGAAATTAGAATAACAATGAAATGCTATTTTTAACCTATCAGATTAATTGAACTGTAGAATATGAAAGTATCTAATATTGGATATTGAGTGCAACGATGTAGACACATTTGACACAGCTGGAAGGAACACAGAGTATTTCTACCTTTAGAAAAGAAACCTGGCATACAGTTCAAGAGCCTTGGAGATATTCATAACTCTCTCCCTGGAAATCCTACATAGAGCTCAATATTATTTCCATCTCCTGCCTTCCAATGCCATCCATTAGAAGTATCCACTGTCAACACTTTGATCTGGATTTAAATCTGGGATTCTATTAATGGAAGTAATCTGAAAGGAAGAAAGGGTTTTTGCCTAAGGACATTCATTGCAGTACTATTTATAATATTAATTTGGAAATAAACTAGGTTTCCAAAAATCAGGAGAATAAAAAATAATGTAGCTAATCAAATATCTCTAAAATATTTTTGAATAATATTTTAGTGTTAAATATGAAATTTTATAGGTAGAATGTGATCAAAGATGTAAAATACTTATAAAATTGTCTGGAGCACATCGTCATAAGATGAGAATGATGGCTTTATCTGATGAGTAGATTTTGGGTTAGTTGATCACATCATTTATTTTCCAGGTAGACACTTGGGAGGCCAAGGAAGAACAGATCAATGATTATGAACCAAAATGCTCCAACACATATGGTTACATTTCTCTCAAACCAACTTAAAATGAATTTCTGCCAAAATCTTACTGGTATAAATGATGAGCATGTGGGACAATTCAGCAAAAATTCATTTGAAAGTGGTCTAAGAGAAGTGAGGTAAGGAAACTGGAATGAGAAATAGCTAAAAAGAAGTAAAAAAGACTGAATGTTAGAAAAACATATAATAGATCAGAAGTAGAGACTAGAAACACTAGAGTTCTTAACCATCAGTAAAGAGATGGTTAAGGGGCCAGCTATGCAATAGAATATTATGCAACCGTAAAAAGAACTAGGGGACATATATGCACTGATAAGGAAAGATATTTATCAAATAGTTTACATGAAAATAAACAAGAGGCTGACTGATATTTATAATAGATATTCCAATTGGCAGCTCACTGGCTAGATAAGCCCCAAGGAAGAATTTATCTAGGCTGGTATCTTTCTTAAGAAATGTAATTCAGTTGCCAACATTAAAAAGTAGGAATTGACATATATAAATCTGGGTATCTGATTTCTCATGCAAAATCAGAAGATTTTCTAACCCTGATCCTCTATGCTCAGGGACAACTATTCTATGGGCTGGAGAAACTGCCCCTTTAGGTGCAGCTGGCTACCCCAGTTTCCCCAGTTTCTACTCTTCCATAGGAGTTACTTTCAGTTTGCTTTCCTCTCCGTCCCTTGACTCAGTGTCTTGTTTCTTCGTCCTTAAAAAATGGGTAAAATTGGGGCTGGGGTTGTAGCTCAGTGGTAACGCACTTGACTGGCATGTGTAAGGCACTGGGTTCCATCCTCAGCACCACATACAAATAAATAAATAAAGATACTGTGTGTCCATATCCATCTAAAAAATATTTTTTTAAAAAAATGGGTAAAATGTTTGTGTATTTGTGTTGTTGTATCTTCAAACGCATAAGGAAAAATATCAGGTCACAAGCAGCAAGATCAAAGTGTTGACAGTGGCTACTTTTAGTGGGTGGCATTGGAAGGCAGGAGATGGAGACAATATTGGGCTCTAAATTTATATAAGTGTGATAAATGATGAGGTTAAAAAATGAATTTTAATTGTTTTTTGAGCCGATCAATAGATGAAAATAAAATTACTTACTACCTGTCAAAAATGCTAAAAGGGGATAGTGTGTGGAAATTAATAGCACTCGAAATTGTTGCATGATTTATTGTGCATATTTCATCTTAGAAAGGTAATTGCAAGATTAGTCAATGATTGTTATATGAATTATGTTAAAATAATAGAATCAAAGAAAATACATTTAAAATTATACATTTGAAGAAAGCCAGGAAAACGGCTTTCTTGATTTCACTCTGGACCACAGAGTGGAAGCTGCAGGAGAGCAGATTGTAACTCAGGTGGTCACCAGAGCTCTCCAACATCGCCAGGTGTGCAAAGCAGTGAGTGCCCTGTCCTTTGCACCATTTCAGCAGAAACTAAGTGAGCCCATAAAGGTTGTTCTTAAAGAGAACTGTTTCCTTACGGCATTTGATTCTTGCAAAACACCAGAAGGTAGGTCAAAAAGTGTTCATCAATGTGCCATAAAGATATGGAAATAAACCCAAAGAGATTCAGTGACTTACCCAAGGCCAGGACCAGTAACTAGCCAAACAAAGTGCCTGGATCTCCAGACTCCAGGTCTAGCTTTCTCTCCTTGCACAGCTTTTGCAGCCCCGGGGAAGCATGGCTTGTTGGGAACAGTGTGGAAATCAGATTCATTCATCCTGATTCTCCTAATCACCTCTTATTTTATTTTATAAATTAATTAATTAATTTTAATTAGGTGTATATGACAGCAGAATGAATTTTGATTCATTGTACACAATTGCAGCACAACTTTACATTTCTACGGTTGTACACGATGTAGCATCATACCATATGTGCAATCATATCTGTACCTAGGGTAATGATGTCCATCTCATTCCACCATCTTTCCTGCCCCCATGCACCCTCCCTCCCCTCCCTCCCTTTTGCCCAAAGTTCCTCCATTTTTCTCATGCCTCTCCTTCCTTGTTATGAATCAGCATCCACTTATCAGAGAGAACATTCTGTTTTTGTTTTTTTGGGGGGGGATTGGCTTACTTTGCTTAGTATGATATTCTTCAACTCCATCCATTTGCCTGCTAATGCCAAAATTTTATTCTCTTTTAATGCTGAGTAATATTTCATTGTGTATATATACCACCATTTTCTTTATCCATTTACCTATTGAAGGGCATCTAGGTTGGTTCTAGAGTTTAGCTATTGTGAATTGAACTGGTATGAACATTAATGTGGCTGCGTTACCATAGTGTGATGATTTAAAGTCATTTGGGTATAGCCACGGAGTCGGGTAGCTGGGTCAAATGGTGGTTTTATTCCAAGTTTTCTAAGGAATCTCCATAGAACTTTCCAGATTGGTTGCACCAATTTGCAGCCCCACAGCAATGTATAAATGTGCCTTTTCCCCCACATCCTCATCAACATTTATTGTTGGTGTATTCTGATAACTGCCATTCTGACTGGTGTGAGATGGAATATTAGAGCAGTTTTGATTTGCATTTCTGTAATTACTAGAGATGTTGAACATCTTTTCATATATTTGTAGATCAAATATATGTCTTTTCACCTCTTAAGGGGACTTGGTCCCTTTCCATCTTTGAAACCCAGGAGTTCATTTGTGAAACTGTACTCTGTTACAGATTCTTGGGCAGTCAGTTAGTATTTGTTACACAGATGAACAAATGTTAGGAGAAAATGAGATCATGCTTGTAAAATCTATTACAGGGTTCGTCACCTTTACCGCACTCAATAAAGAGCAGCCATACCTGAGACTAGTGTGGGGGTGGGGGGAAGCCACCTATCAAAGGAAGATGCTGCAGTTAGAAGGCATGAAGTTAGGGAATATTTGTGTTGTCTGATACTAAACAACTGAATGAGAAATTTTAAAATGCAATCATCTGCTCATTTCCAAGATCTGCAAACTTGCATGATGACTTGGGTGACCTACCATACTGCCAAGGCTACCTGGCAGGGGAGGTCTGGTGACAGCTCACACACTCACCTTCTGAAGGCTCTCATAGTGTTTCTCAGACCTCCTTTTGCTCCAAGCTTTGTTGATGTGTACAAAAACGTCAGCATTTCAGAGCTAATCTCCCCTTGAGTCTTTGACATGCATATAGCACTTGTGAATTTGCAACAACCTCTGGGACAGCATAGCTTTGCTCAAGCAGAATGTAAAAGCCATCCAGCTGGCAGACTGAGCTGAGAAATTCAGGTTCATCTAAGTTGGTTTGTGTCTAAATGCTCTCTGGGGTTTTACTTATTTTTCAACTTGCTCTCACTGTGAAAGTTCCGTCTTCTAAATGTTAAGTCACTGAGCCATAAAAGGATGTGACATGACCAGAGTCAGCAGGCAGTGTCAGCTGTTCTCTAATGGTCTGTATGCCTGGTGCTAGCTGTTGGAAATTTAGGAATGGATTTCTAAATATTGCGGCACCTTTATTCTTTAATAGGTAATAACTATCATTACAATTTATGGAGCCCATAAGATGTGTCAGACTCCATGCAAGCGACTATCTTGGTGCTTCATTTCATCTTTATAATAAACCCCATGAAGTAGGGTTATCATCATTGTTTTAGGATGAAGAAAACTGAGACCCAGAAAGGTTAAATAAGCCTCTCAAGGTCAGTCAGCTCATAAGTGTCAGCGCTGGCATTGGAGCCTAGCACTGTTGGATTCCAAAGCTAGTGTCCTCTCCTCTCCCGGTGAGGCATCACAGCAGTGAAGAGCTGTGACATAGAAGGTCTGGAATGTCTGATCTTACTAGTAATCAGGAGGCTATGGGAGCAGGTGTCATTGTTTCTCAGAAGCCTCAGTGACAACTTATTAAGGAAGATGGCACACCATGGCTGGAGAGGACCAGGTGTTGATAAATCTGTCAAAAAGGAGGTCAGTTGCACATGTGTTGAACCCAACTGATGTCTGTTCAAAAAAGTCTGTCTGCAGGCACTCTGCCGAATCAAGGAACCTTCCTAGATTTCTCCTCCACTGTCAAGGTGAGGTGTTATCTGCTGGTCAATCACAGTTTTTTATTTAGCATAGCAGTTATATTCCACTAAAATATCCATTTCAAATATGTGTTTGAAATAACAATAATATTGGCAAATCAGCAAATCCACTTTAAAGTGACCCCCAGTAGGGGCTGGGGATGTGGCTCAAGCGGTAACGTGCTCACCTGGCATGAGCAGGGCGCTGGGTTCGATCCTCAGCACCACATAAAAATAAAATGAAGATGTTGTGTCCACCAAAAACTGAAAAATAAATATTAAAAAATTCTCTCTCTCTCAAAAAAAAAAAAAAAAAGTGACCCCCAGTAGTGAGTCCTGGATATTTGGCGGAAAATGGGAAGAAATATACCTTCCCTTTTGAAGGTAAGATAGTGTCTCTGCATATATTCCCACTTGCCTGTTCTCCTTTGCCTTTGGAGCCTCTGGGTTTTTTAAGTAACCTGCTTCCAAATGGGGGCTTAATTCCTGAATTCATCCCCTGCTTCTTACATTCACTACCCCATCATAGTTAACTCACTATCACTTCTCCCCAAGATCTTTTGAGCCACCAGACCAGGGTCCATTTCCATTCTTGCCTTCCTCCAATTTGTTCTCCTTAAAGTAGCCAAGGGTGTCCTTTCAAACACATAAGTCATACTCTTTGGGGGCATATTTTATTTTCCAAAGTTAGACGCACCAATATATCCCATTTCAATATATCTCATTCCAATGTATCTCATCTTACATGGTGATATTGAAACTCATCCATCAACAGGAGGGTCTGTGTTCCTTCCCCTTGGCACTGGGAAGCCTTTTGGGACAATCTCCTGTTTGAACTACCATTAGGCTCTTTCTCTCAATACACTCACTTTGGAAACCCAGCTACCATGTTGTGAGGAAGTCCAATGGCCACGTGGCTATCTGTAGTCCATCTTGTTCCATCTGAAAGCCAGCATAATTCCCCAGACATATGAGTGAATAAAGCTTCAGGTCATGCCTGACCTCAACCTCTGAGCTGCCACAGATCCTTGGCACAGCGGAGACAAGCTGACTCCAACAAGCCATGCCCACACTACAGATCTATGAGTAAAATAGAAGTCGTTGTGTTGAGTCACTAATTTTAAAAATATATTTTATGTGGCAATAGCAAACTGAAACTTATTTACTCCTTTGTTTGAATCCCTCCAATGGTTTCCCAATGGCACATGAAGAAAACCCACTGTCTTTTCCTGAGACTACATAATTGTGTACAGATAATTCTGGACACCGGCTCTCTCTCCAGTCTCATCTTGTCCCACTCAGCCCTATCTTCATTGCACTGTAACCAGATATTCCTTTCCCTCCATTAAATTCCCCAAACTAGTTCCAATCTTGGAGCTTCTGTACTTGTTCTTCCCTGGATGGACTGGATTCCTCTCATTGTTCAGGTTCCAGTCCAAATGTCACCTCCTTCACTGGTCATCAGGATTAGCTTCTGAGTTCCTTTCAGATTAATAATCACATATGTAAAATTAGGGGAGTCAGAGTAATATATTTTCCAGCCATGTTCAGGTGCAGAGGTTCAGGCATAGCAGAGTTGAATTTAAACACAGCTGGAATATTCTGGGGTCAGTATGGTGAAGAGCAAGAGAGGCAGCAACAGCTCTTTCCCATTGCCCATATTCCAGATGTTTCCAGTATCATTTTTGCCAACTGCATTAGTCAATATTCACTGGTTAAGTTGTGATAAGTTCAGTGTCTTGAAATAGCCCAGGCTTATTTTCTCACACCTGCAGCATCTAGTTGGCTGCAGTTCTATTAAAAGTCCTCAGTCTAGGGAAATTCTGGGACCAATCTGATAGAGTTGTCCTCATTTGGGACATACTTCTCGAAGAGGAAAAAGGGCATTGGCAACATCACACCAATGCTGCTTGTGGACATGCACCTGTCACTTCTTGGTCAGAGCAGACCACAGTGTCAAATTGGGTGACAACAGATTGGCAGTGTACCTCTTCAATGGGGGAAGGGTCCCAAAAAAGGGACCATGCAAGGATACACCTGGAATCAGGCAGGAAATAGTTTGAACAAACAATGTATTCTAATACACCAACTTAGTTACTCTTTGAAAGCAACTCTGCATCAGTAGTTACTGCCCTCCACAAGGTCACCAAGAATGCATTTCACCAGGACAATGGCTAATGTTGAATGGTCATTGTTCAAAGCTGTGTTTACCAGCTTCTGTTGACTACTCTGGCTCATCTGTAGTCACAGAGAGAAAGAGAGAATCTTGGTACACACATCCCATGGCTCTCTCCAATTAATCATTTCCAATTCTTTATTCTTCAATTTGTATTTATGGAGCACCTGCTGTCATCATAAAGGCTATAGTCCTGGGGGAGGGACAGATGCTAAGCAAACAAAAATAAATAAATAAAATATCATATGCCAGAGCGTGATAATAGAGGAGGGAAGATACGAATGAATGACAAGTGTCAGTTATGAAGCCATCCATGGTTGCAGAAAGGAGAAACAGCAAGTGCAAAATCCCTGGTTTATGAGCATGTTAGGCATGTTCAAGAATTTTGCTTGCCAGTATGATGGCAGTGTGGTGAGCAAGTATGTTCCTCAGCTTTCATCACCATGACCAAAATACTTGACACAAACAACTTAAAAGGAGAAAAGATATGGATCATGGTTTCAGTCCATCATTGGTAGGCTCCATTGCTTTGGGCCTAAGGTGAGGTAGAATATGATGGTGGAATGTCTTGGCAGAGTTCACAGCAGCCAGGAAACAGAGAGGCAGAGAGAGGGAGGGAGAAGAGGAGAGGGGGGCCAGGTTCAATATATAGTCCCCAAGAGAATGCCCCCTAGGACCCACCCATTCACTTTAACCAGGTCCTACCTCTCATAGCCTCCACCACATTCCAGTAGTCCACTCAACTATCGAATCATTAACCTCCTGATGAGGCCAGAGCCCTTACGATCCAATCACTTCCCAGATGTCCTGTCTCTGAACATTGCTGCATCTTTGGGAGACATTCCATATCCAGACTATAAAGATAAGGGGATGAGTTCCAGGAATCCCATAACTAGTTTCTATATGAGGTTTTAGGCCATACAAGCTTTCTCTTGTGTTCTGGATGAAAAGGGAAATGCTGCATGGTTTCAAATAGAGCAATAACATGACATGACTCTCTCTGATTGCTGTACTAGGGAGAAGCAATGGAAGAACAGAGACAAAGCAGGCGGATATTAAATGATTCAGAAATGAGGCAACAGAGACTTTATGAAGGGGTTAGAGATTGGGGTAGTAATAATTGGTTGAATTGAGGATAATGTTTTGACCATAGAGCCCAAATTTGATGCCTGATACATTGGATGTCTGAGATGAGATAATGGTGTATCTGTAAGGGTGGAACTACTGTGTACTGTGATGAGTGACGGACAGGAGGAACAGGTACAGAGGAGGATGACCAGGGCTGGCAAGAATTCTATGGGTTATGTATAAAATGCCTCAATGTCTATCAGGCGTCCTGGTGCATACATTGTATAATAAGCTGCACTTGTGAGTATAGATTTGGGGAAGATGATGTGGGCTGGAAATATGTACTTGGTAGTCTTTGAGCCACAGAAACAGAAAATGGGATGAGCACACATGTCGGCAGATGGATGTAATGGTGGGCAAACATGGATTGCTTCATGGAGGTACAGTGAAACAGGAAGAAAGGTGACCCGGGAAAGTGGAAATGGGAGAAGAGATACTGAAGGCTTGAGAAGAAAGTAATCATCAATCAGGAGAGTGGGGAAGTAAAAAGATTAGTGAAATTAGCGATAGCACTGAAACTAATTTCAGGTTAGCAGTCAAGTATTTAAAGTGCTTAAATGATATTTTTGAAAACATTTTCCATGTTTGACTTCAGAGCTACAATAACTTTTGAAGGAGTGACCGTGAGCCCAGTGTTCACATCTTTAGGGAATGAGGAGCACAGTGATGTGACTTCACCAAGGTGGGGTGGAGGGTGGTAGAGTCAGAAGGCTCCAGCTTCAAAGTTATGGGTTGTTGGGGAGAAGGGAAGAAAAAGAAGTGGCAAATATCCTCAGTCCACTGAACTAGATTTCAGATGGAGCAAAACTATGAAGGTCACATTGAGAAGAGAAGATAAAGAAGATTTTGCTTGAATCAAAGACCTCAGAATTAGAATGGAAACTATGCAACCCCTAGAAGAAAATATAGGGGCAAAACTCCAGCTTTTAGGCACAGACAATGACTTTCTCAATAGGATCCCTAAAGCCCAGGAAACAATGTCAGGAGTTAATAAACCACAGCAATAATTTAAAAAGCTTCTGCACAGCAAAGAAAACAATTAGGAAGGTGAAGAGAGAACCCACAGAAGGGGAGAAAAATCTTGGCCAGTTGCTCTTCTGACGGAGGATTGATATCTAGAATATATAATGATCTCAAAAACCTTAACACCAAATAATCAAATGAGCCAATTAAAAAGTGGGCAAAATGAGTTAAACAGATATTTCTCAAAAGAAGATATACAAATGGCCGACAAATACATGAAAAATGTTCAGCATCATTAGCAATTAGGGAAATGCAAATTAAAACTACACTGAGATTTCGTCTCACACCATTCAAAATGGCAGTCATCGAGAATATAAATAATAATAAATGCTGGAGAGGATGTGGGGAAAAAGGAACACTTTACACTGTTGGTGTGACTATGTAACTCAGCATGGAGGTTCCCAAAAGAGTAGGCATGGGACCACTAGATGACCCAGCTATACCACTTCTAAGTATTTATCCTGAAGAATTAAAATCATCTTACTACAGTGATACACACATACTCATACTTATGCCATCACAAATTACAATAGCAAAACTATGGAACCAGCTTAGGTGTCCATCAATGGACACATGGATAAACAAAATATGGTATATATACACACAATGGAGTTTTATTCAGCCAAAAATAAAAATGAAATTATGGCATTTGAGGACAACTAAAGACAATTGTGTTAAGTAAAATAAGTCAAAATCAAAAACTTCTATTTACTCTCACATGTGGAAGCTAGAGAAGAAAACAGAACACAGATGGGATGGATCTCCTAAAAATCAAAGGGAGATCACTAGAAGAAAGGGACAGGGAGTGGGGTGAAGTGCTGGGGAGTGATATTGGCAAAATTATGTTGTTTTAATGTGTGCACGTACCAATATGTAAAACAAATCCCATCAATATGTGCAACTATAATGCACCGATTAAAAACGTGGAGAAAAGATTTTGCTAAGTATCAGAAGCGCAGAGGAGTCGGGTCAGGAGGTGGAGGTGGCAGAGGGGTTAGATTAGGGCATGTGCAGAGAGAGCCATAGCAGTGGAGTCCAAGGAATAGGGAACTACTGGAGGATTTGGACTTGTTATGCTGACTGATGCATGATGGGGAGATGGAGGTTATTATATCACAGTGCATTGATTCTTCTGCTTGACTCTGCTCCTAAACCCATCTCTACCCTTCTCCAATAGTAAGAGATTAGCTCCCTTCCAGGTGGCACCATCTAAGCTGCTTTGTCCTCGGGTTTAGGCCAGTAGGTGTCTCTAGTGGAGATCTAAAGGCAGGAGGGGAGAGAGGACAGCATCTCCCCACTGCTTCTTCCCCTGCTCTTGGCAATTCTAGCAAGAATTCCTCCAAGACCTAGCTCTGTGGGCAGCTCTCTTCTGCTGCTCCCACTCATGCTGATCAAGAGTTGGGAGCTCCTTCTGCCTGTGCTAGGTCCTTGGTGGTCACCACCCCTTTGGGGTCCTTGCATTCCTGCCCTTTGTTAGCTTTCTATAATCACGTCACCCACTTGATTCATGCCTGGACCCTGGTGGTCTTATCCTCTAGGCTAATGGCATTACCCTCTGTGTGGGTATGCTCAGGATGGTTTTGACTTATATGATTTGTTCTAATGTAATTATTGTAACAACCCCATTTACTCTCAAAAACATCCTAATTTTGAAAAATTAAAAAGTTATCCCACTCTGGTCCTCTGGTTCCACTGGCTATTGTCCTAAGTGCTTGTGAATTTGAAACTGGTTGACCTTGCCTCTGGCCAGTGTCTTCTCAGTCTCTTACAATCTTCCCTGGGAAATGAGAGGCTAGGTATCTGGAAGGAATTGACTCACAGCTTTGGAAAGGGAGGAGGGACAGGAATTGCTCATTCTGACCTTTATTTTAATTCTTCTAACACATTAGTCTAAAAGCAAATGAGATAACAGAACTCATCATGTTTATGATTTACATTTTTCCATGCTTAATCATGTATAATGAAAAGACACTTCCCTAGGGTCACCGGCTCATTAACTTCCTATCTTCTCTTATTTTAGATATAAGTGAATTCAACCTTAGTAACAGCACAGGTGAATTGAGAGATGCCAACTGACTTTTCTGCCTTAGGCAGATTAAGTTCTCATGGCCTTGATTTACTCTTTTGTAAATGGGAATATGAGTTATACCTGCCTAAAAGGGACGTCGAATAGAATTTAAAAAGTTAATACAGAAAGATATAAAAACAATGCCTGTCGTCATGTGGTAAGTAATATACAATAGTAACTCCAGCAAACACACACACACACACACACACACACAGAGAGAGAGGAGAGAGAGAGAGAGAGAGAGAGAGAGAGAGAGAGAGAGGTATGTGTAGGCACGGGAACTAACATTTACGTAGCAGAGAGGAAAGACTAACTCTGCCTTGCTGTGGAATACAGAACTAGGGCTCTGATGTAATATTATTATAGGTCACTGTACTTTGTTGAAGCAAAGGGCAATTTCCTGTCTGGAGAGTGTGTGCATTTCCTGAGAGAAGGAAGAACAGAAAATCAGTGTTTGGTTTAATTCTAGTCTGCAGATCTATCTACCTTTGACCTTCCAGAGAACAGGGAACAGCTTCTAGTAGTCTGTCCGCAGTTTCAGTTTTTGCCCATGACAACAAAACAAATGATGTAGGCATTTATTTTTATGATCTGACATAAATTCCAGGATGGTTGGGAAGGGAGGGAGATGGGTGGATCATTCTGGGTCCAACCACATGTCAGACGCCATGAAGTAATTTAAACAGGGGAAGTGTATATAAGCAATCTTTAATTTTTGAATAGACAGTAATGATAAAAATGAAAAGAAGACTTTCAAGGTCACCCTGGGTCTGAGAGAGGATGCCCCAAGAAGGGCACACTTGGAAAGCATTTCCGTCATTGAAGAAGGTAAAGTTGAAGCCCATTGTGTGGCAGAGAAGCTTGCTGGATTGCTGGGACATAGCTGGTCCACAGCCATGGGAAAACAGGAAGAGCATGGTTCTGAGGTCAGTGGGCAGGCAGGCAGAGGAAGTCAGGTCCCTGCTGGCAGTGCAAAGCCTGGAGTGCAAGGTGTCCATATGGGGCAGGAAACAAACTCTATGGCACAAGTAAGCAAGCTGAGGTTGATAACAGGCAGGCAGAGGAGGCTGAGGGACCCCAGCAGGTGCAGAGGGCCCAACTCAGTAGCTCTGTGGGAAATGGATCCCCTAGGCTGGTGGTCATGTAGGCAAAGGGAATCAATCAATCAGGATAGCACCAGACTGGAGCTGGAGAGGCCTCTCTCTGGAACATTTCTGTATTCAGGTCTGTGTAGTTCCAGGTAGGGCCCCAGGCTCTCTAGCAGGTCACCCCTGTAGGTATGAAGAGGCAGCACTTACTCTCCTATAATAATCTCTATTAGTTGAACGATATCCATTTTCCACAGCTGTTCCTTCTATAGCATTGTCAGCCTGGTTGCATTGACTGAAACCTCTCCTTAGCCATTGTCTGGTATAATATTCCAAATGTAATCACACCCATAAAAATTTCACTAAAAAATACTTTTTGTGCCTGGCACTCTGTGGGAGAGTTTCATAATTTTTTTTTTTTTGGTCAGCTTTTGTAGCAACTACACAAAGGTTATATTTAAGTCAATACACTGTGCTCCAAACAATAACAACCATATGCAGCATATGATTGGTCTTACTGTAGTTGTTATTATGAATGTATTTTTTCAGTCTATTGGAAACTATATTTTGCATTTTCATGATACAGCGTTAAGGACTTGGAAATGTATTCCAAGGTAACATTTCTGTGAGCGACATCCATTTTCTGTCTCATTACCAGGAGGGGTCATTCGATAATCTTCTGATGGCATCGGGTAAATCTATTTCTTGAAACTGTTCCCCTGGGATAAACAGATAAAGTCGTCATTTTGCTCACTGTGTTGTCTCTGACTCTCAAAATGACTGATGGGCCATAATGGTAATCTATGGGGATGGAGTGCATCGGCAGTGGGGATGGCTTTTGGTTTCCTTAGCAACTCTCTCCTAGGGACACCATAGCAGCCACATTTGTTCCAAGTTAGGATTCTGGAGGAAAAAAAAAACCTGACAATATTTCAATTGAGATTTTATACACCTAAATTAACTTTGTTCAAAAGAAATACATCTTACATTGGTATCATTTTTTTTTTTTAGTTTGTGTGCTGATTTCTCATTAGAATAACAAATTCTGCCCTCAGAGAAGTATTAGCATGGAGGTGAGAATAATGGGGTAGAGGAGATTGCAAAGGCTTAATAGCCCCAGTTCCAAAGAGGAAGTGGTTTTCTCTGGGCTCCATTTTCCAATACAGCCCTGAGGGGATCTAATTTAGCATCTAAGCAAGCCCCTGCAAATACATGGTCTCCTTCAGCATGGTAATATTCAATCTAAGTAGAAATAGCTTATTCTTTCCCATTATTTTACAGAAAAGCTAGTCTCTCTGTGAGATTTATTGCCATTACCTGAGCCAGGTTTTCTCCAGCTTGGCACCCCTGGCATTCTGGAATAATTCTTTTTTTTTTTTTTTTAATGGTGAACTACCTTGCATATTGTAGGATGTCTAGCAATGTCCCTTCCCTCAGTGTGACAACCCTAACTCTCCAGGTATTGCCAAACATCCCCTGGGAAGAAAAATGGCTCCAGTTGAGATCTGCTGTCCCAAAGAAAGCCATCCTGCAATCCTATGAATAATTCACTGCCATTATTCTTTATCAGTGCTCATTTTCAGCCTCCTAAACCAGATAATCCTAGCTTCAAAACTTGAAAGCCCATGACCAGATTACTATACCATATTTACATGTAATTTTAGAAGTTCTCTTATACCTAAGGAGATATCACAATGTCTTATGTAGCTGTGAGAAGAAATGCATTGATCTATCTTCTGGCCTCCATCATTTCTCATCTACGTAGTAGCAATTTTTTAGTATAGCCCATATTTAATTTTTTGGAAGGGGGTTCTGGGGATTGAACTCAGGGGCACTCAACCACTGAGCCGAATATTGTATTTTATATTTTGTATTTTATTTAGAGACAGGGTCTCACTGATTTGCTTAGTGCCTTGCTTTTGCTGAGACTGTCTTTGAATTCGTAATCCTCCTGTCTCAGCCTCCCAAGCCACTGGGATAAAAGTATTTATAACAATATAAGACACCTCCCAGGCCAAAACATTAAAACTAAAAGCATAATTAAAATAAGATAAAATAAGGGGAGAATCTGTGATAGTCTACTATGAGTTTCACAGAGCATCGTTTTTAGAACAGTGATTCTACTCTTCTCTATAATTTACCACAAAATTAAACACATCTGTAGGGTAAACGGTGTAACACCTTTAAGCCCTAAAATAAGCCCTAAAAAACAACTTGTATTTTTTCCAACAAGATTTACTATAACAAAATTCTTAATCAATAATAGAATATGTGCAGCCTCTGAAAAAACTGCATTTGACCAAACTACATTTGTAGTAGAAGAAAGATTTATACTAAATTTGGGGAAAAGGTTTTGATCTGATCTCAACAAAGATGGCAGTAGTGAAACTGTGTGTGTATGAGTTTTCCCAGAACCTCCACAATACAATTAGAATGGACTAGTGCTAAAATTGATACAGCTTCTTAAAAAATCTGATAAGTGTGAACATCAACATAAGCCATGGGACATCCCCGTATGGGTTCAGCATTTTTGTGGGTTGTGTTGCAACTGATTTTTTGTTTGTTTGTTTGATTGTTTTGGGTACTAGGGATTGAACCTAGGGGCACTTAACCATTAAGGCACATCCCCAGCCCATTTTTGTATCTAAAGACAGAGTCTCTCTGAGTTGCTTAGGGCCTCACTAAGTTGCTCAGGCTGGCTTTGAACTTGCAATTCTCCTCTCTCAGCCTCCTGAGCAACTGGGATTACAGGTATGTACCGCTGCACCCAGTGAAACTGGTTTTAATCTTAGGATGAAACCTATGGACTAGGGAGATGGACATACTGAATCTGTGTATCAGACTTGAGTTTGAACTCAATACAGATTCTCCCTGACTGTGTGATTTCTGGCACCTATTTCACCCTCCTGAGCTTGTGTTCTCATCTGTTCAGTAAAAGCACGATATCACCACCTCAGGGACACGGTGGGGATTGTAACTAATGCACATATGAATGTAGCAGATTGTGTGGCCCGGGGCTGATCCAGTTCCCTGTGGGACAGTAACTCTGTGCTCCTCAGCCTCATGCTAACACAGCTAATGCATGCCTGTGCCCCTTTTTTGTGTGGATGATCAGAATCTTCATGTTTATTCCAATGTCACAAAACTACTATTGACTTCAGAGGTTTGCAAATGGCACTGTTGGCCTGGCTGGATCAGATACACAAGGGAGCCTGTGCAAACAACTGTCCCCTGGTTCCTACCCTAGGATTCCAATTCAGTGGGTCTGAAGTCAGACATGGGAATTTGGGAATTTTTAAAGCCTTCCCAGGAGGTGGCAAGATGCCATTTCTCAGTATAATTAGTGTGTTTGCTTCGTGAACACTCACCAATGGATGCACTTTTCTGTACGAATGTGGCATTACATGTTAATAGACATTTAATGAGCTATTAAATATCAACATCAATGCAAAGCCATATTTGATAGCCACTGGTTTATATCTTTTCCAAGCCACACTTCAAAGTCAAGAGTTCTAAATGTGATTTGTTTTTCACCAATAATGAACTAAATAGTTGAGTGTATATGCTTGGCCAGCTGGAATGGTCACCTCTTAGGGTTGCAGAAGAATAGGTCTTGCAAACACAGAAAGCATCAAGCCCCAACTTTCATTTTGTAGTTGAGGAAACTGGAAGCCAAGAAAGGAAGAGGATTTCCTTAGATGATCCCCAAAGAACTGGCAAAACAGTCACATGTCCAGGTAAACATTCTTGTCTTTCCTCTACAAAATGTGAGTCACTTGTAAAATATGCCCACATTGCAAACAGCACTGGCCGCCCAAGACATTGCCTCAGTCACCTGGCGTCTCTCTGCTGATAGAGGGCTTGGCCAGGGCTAACTGCCCGAAAGTAAATGAACAATGAATGCATGCCTTTCAGCCTTTCACGCTCTAACCCATACATTTTACTTCTATTAAAACTTCAAGGAATAAAAAACCTCAAGAACAAAGTGCTTCCGGGCTTTTACTCAAGCGCTGTCCTTTACAGAAACTGTGTTTCTGAAATCAGAGTAACACCCCTCATTTGCTCAGCCTTCCATGGAACCTCAAAGACCCAGAATGTGAAAAATGGATCACTAATTGCCCTTGTTTCCATTGCTCCTCAAAGAGAAATTAAAAGCATTAATATGTCGAGTCAAAGATTGCAGATTGTGTATGGAGCGGCACACTTCTATTTTTCTTCTTTTCAAGAGCAGTTAATTTTCTCCTGAGGAACTCTGGCTGCTCACTGTTTTATCCAGCGTTGAATGACTGAAAGCAATTGTATATTTTAAGCTTGGTAAGTATGGTATTTATTTGTAATTTCCTTTAAGAGATGAATCAGCTAAGACTTACACAAAATGTCAATATGTCTAAACACAGGATGTCCAGAGGCAATTGCTATGATTTGACTGGTGGTTTAGTTCCAAATTTGCTACTTTATTTACTTCTTTCAGTTCCGGATGAATAGGGTAAGCTAAGTTCACAATACTGCTGAGACTTTTTTTTCCTTTGATGATGAATAAAAAGTAGAAAGAGGTGCTTCATCAGTGTCTTAATCAGACATTAAACAGATGAAATACAAATGATCTGACTTCTTACCAGATGAAACACTGGAAATTTTTCAACCAGTTGAAATGGTGGGAAAACTAATTTTGTCACTCAGGAAGAACATAGTAAGAAAAATGCACTCTTTGGGTGGGTAGATGGACAATAATAAAGCATACAGACTTTTCTATATATAAATAATATAGAATAACAGCTATTTATATAGCATTTGCATTGTATTATGTATTACAAATCATCTAGAGATGGCAAATCATATAGGCAGATGCATATACACATATTATGCCTCTGATATAAGGAACTTAGTATTCTCAGACATTAATATCCATGGGGGTCCCGGAACCAATTCTGAATAGACGTCAAAAGGATGATTATAAATAATTTCAGTTTGATCCTCATATCCACACTTCAAGTTGGAACCGTGCCCATTTCTTAGGTGAGGCAACTAAGGCACAGAAGGTTCCATCACCACTCTGTTAGGTAAGGGTATGAAAGAAGGAAGCCAGGACAGAGCTGGAATCGGGGAAAGTTTCTAAAGAGCAGTGAGATGTTCCTTTATGTCACCATAACTTATTAAATAGTTTGTCACCATCATTAGAAAATCAAATGTTTGAAGGCAAAGATTGTATGTTACTCACATTTTGATACTCAGAGCCACAGTAGTGCCTGAAACACAGAAAGTGAGGGCTGGCAGTGAGGAGCTGATACATGAGCTCCCTGCACCTAGCCATCCCCTGCCTTCTGCTTGGGTCTGTCTGGCTGGAAGCATTGATGTCCTGCTGGTCCACATGTACAGACTTTAGACAGTGACACCCTGGGGGCGGGTGGGCTTCTCCTCCATCTGACACTCAATCACCTTAGTTGGCTGGAGTACCAACTTAGTTGGTACTTAGTTAGTACTTAGTTGGCCAGACAGTACCCTCCAGCTCTTTATCCTCCTTGGCACATATGCTCAGCCTCTCACCTGTGTTTGTACCTGGTAATGTAGAGGCCTGCTGCTGAAGGACTGTCACATCCCGGATTCTTGATTTGGGATTAGGAAGTGACAAGCTCCCTTTCACATTGGCTTTGGTCACCTGCTGTGATCCAGATTCTCCAAAACCTCCCAGAGTAGTTTCTGGGCCACAATCCAGCTAATGATCATAACCATGAGTGCTTTAGTTCTCTATTTACCATTGTCCCTTGTGACTGTCACTCCTTCCAAAGCAGGGTTTAGTCTATGATTCAGTCTGTTAATGTTACAACTTAACTTCAAGCCATGGCTACCAGCCTCTGTAGAATGGCTTGTTAAATAAAACAGAACTTGTTGCACCCTCTCTATTCATGTGTATGCCTTTGTAAGGTTCCAATGCCACGTTGTTGAGATTTCAGGCTCTGATCTGGATGGGCTCTTTCATGGGACTGATTGTGCTGTTTGCCAGGCCTGGCAGTGGGGCTGTGCATGGAAGAACCTGTGAGGAGAAGGGCTGCAGAGACTGGCTGTCTTCCCAATCTCTCATTTCTACAGCACCACGACTTTAGTTAAATATCCACCCTACTGACTCAGCAGCAGCTGAGAAGGCCTTGGGCAGAGCCAGGAGCCTGATAAATAGAGTGTAACTGGAGGTAGACACACTTCAGGGCTGCTGTTGGAGCCCATCAGTTCTGTTTTCTCGCCTGCTAGTGTGCTGTGCCAAGGACAGTCCAGTCCCCCTTCCCTGCAGGAGGACTCCCCAGGGGATTGACTGGAGGCAGCCAACCTGTGCTTTCTTAAAGCTTTATGGAAGAGGTGCTTTTCTGCTGATCTTGGTGGTAAGACATTTACCAAACTTCTATTTTGCAAAGTGGCTTAACTCACCCAGTAAAATTTTCCTCCTGGTTTTGCATAGCTGTGAGTGGCAGCTATCTTTGAGAGCTCTCCATGGTCCCTGGAGGAAGACAGAAGACAAGAACCATCAAAGGGAAGAGACCAGGATTCCCACCCACAGTGCAGAGCAGTGCAAAGGCACAGGCTACAGACACCCCCCGCCCCCCCGCCCCCCCATGTGGGTTTCTGATTCCAGCTCTTCAACTCTTACCAGGGTTCCTGGGCTAATCACCCATCTTTGTCAGCCTTGGTCTTATGTACAAAACTGGAATTTTAGTATCTATTTTATAGAATGAATAGGAGAACTAATAGAGACAAAAAAAATGGCACATTCTAAACCTTTGATTAGAAAAAAAGTATTGTTCTGTTCCCCTTCTTCAAGGAGAGGATTTGAGGTCTTAGTGAGGCTGCCTCAAGCCCTTCTGCTTCAACACCTTTTGTGACTGTTTCCTGTCTGATGGTAGATGCAATTCTTATTCAACTCATTTTCACCCTTTGTCCTCTCACCTCTTTACCAGGAAGTGATAGTTCACCTCATTGATATTGAACTTGGTCCTGAACTTAATTTGCCAATAGCATGTGAGCAGAGTGACAGTGTGATTGGCCAGAATCTAGGCCTGAAAGGACCCTGCATAATTCCAATCAACACCCTGGGAGTTTCCTTCCTGTGTCAGGAGTCACAGCCCCTCCAGCCTGGGTCCCTAGATGGGATGAATGGAGGAGATCAATAGTGTGAAACAGAGTTTCCATAAACAACCTGCACACCTATGAGCAAAATTACAGGTCCAGCACTACATGTCCCCAAATTCTGTAGCTATTTGTTGCGCAGCAATAGCTAACTTATCCAGCTTTCTAGGAATAAGTCAGAAAACAGGTCAGAGGTTCCCTCTGTTCTTAGATCTACTTGTCTATCTGAAAATTCTTGTATTCCATATACAATATTCATTCAACGGGAAAAATAACTTCTATCTTTTCAGAAATAACTCTGACTACCCCCTCATTCCTTTTGTCCATGTCTAGCTAGAAAAAAGAGAAAGTGTTGATTAGCAGCTATTTTTTTCCAACTTTTCCATTTTACACCTGAACCTTTACATTTTATGTTCTCTGACTCTCCCCATCTCTAGCAGCCACAGGGAGAAGGGCTTAGTACTTCAAAATATTATATAGTTGTTGAAAATTTCAAAGAACTGAGGATACAGTGAGCACTAAATAAATCTCTTGATTTAAGAAAACTATTCCTTTATGAATGCAGCTTATTGAGAATTAATATTGTCCGATATAAAAACACAGGATGCCTAGTTAAATTTGAAATGTGGGTGAGAAGCATTTTTTTAGAATAAATATTTCCCAAATATTGCACAGAATATATTTATACTAAAATTATTTATTGTTTGTCTGAAATTAGAATTTAACTGGCAGGACTATATTTTTATTGGTTAAGTCTCACAAGCCTACTACTGTAATCTTGGCATTTGTTGTGTGTTGAGAATAGAGTGATTACATATGACAGGAAAAGTCTTGACCCTTGTATATTTTGGGTAATACATGCATGTGTTCAATATTTATATACATACATGTGTACAAAACAGGAACATAGATACATATACATATATATCAATCTCCTATCAAATCCTACAATGCAGGAAGTCCAAGTGCCCTGAGCTGCACAGGAAGAAAAAGATATTAGCATATGGGTTGCCTCTCTCTCAAGCCACACCTATAAATTTCTCTCCATGCCAGTTGACAACGGAGAAAAAAAATAGGCCTGTTTTTAAAATCCCTCTGCATGATATTCTGTCCCTTGCCAAATAGACTGATGCAATGTTAGAGATTATTCATGGATGGCCTTGGAAGAAAACAGAGAAGGCAAATTGGCTAAGCGAATAAGATACAGCAGCCAATGCCCTCAGCCATTTTATTTAGAAGGAATTTGACTTGAGAATTTGCCTTTATTCCTGGGCAGTGGTTAATAGTGTGGTCAGATGGTCAGGGACTTGGAAGAAGCAGTACAGAGTACTAGTGATAAAGACTTGGAGATGTATGTGGAACTTCTGGAACAGCCTCAGAATGTAAGGATTCCTGTGTTTTGCATGAGATCCCCAAAAAAGCAATTCCACCACAGTAATTCCTACTAATCAGGAGGGAAAGCCTGACCAGTCTGGGAATATAATTCACTTTTCCTCCCTGACCCTCCCACTGTCCACTCAATGTGCAAGTGCAAGGTGGTAGAAATGAAGACCATACAATGATCCAGCAAAATTCATTTCTCTTGGCCAACATTCATCTGGCTACCCATTTCCAAGTGACCAGCTTTCTAACAGCAACTAATCTCAAGTCTTTTGCATAGTATCTTGGAGGACCATCTCTGTATGTGGCAGGTTTGATTTCATAGCTCTCTTCCATTATGGAGAACTATCAATTCCTTTTCAGAAGTATCTAAATTTAGAATTTGTTTTCCTTGCTAGTCACACTTCTGCTATTTACCTGCACATGTCATAGTCTATGTGTATATTGCATATTGTGTGTATATGTGTTGAAACACCAGACCTCTAGCCCAACTGACAAACAATACCTTCCTTTGAAGGAATTCAGTCTTGCCAAAGAGAGAAGATGCTCATAATTATTTTCTACTATATCATTTAGTGACTCTTATGGTCATCTCACAAGGGGTAAAGTTGGGATGCATCTCACATAACTAAATCTAATGACCTGCTAGTAAAAGTTTTGCTTTTCTTCCTGCAATTATGGACTGTTAATTTAGAAGTTTTGGAGCATCATTAGAGAATTGCTCCCACCCAGAATTCAACAATGAATCCATGGAATTAGAAGCTAAGGATGCCATCTGGTCACTTTGAGCTCCTCATGCTATTCAACCAACCAGTGAAAAAAAGGTGCTAGATTTTTGGCTGGGGCATTAATCCTACCTAGGGAAAATAGTGTTGAACTAAGCAGTAGGTGGGAAGAACTTTAAATGGAACACAGGTGTGCCCTGGGCACCTCTTATTTCAGCCATGCTGAACATGAGATGCTAAGGGGCAGGGCCATCTGGGGATCACATTCTTCAGGAAAAATAGTTTGAGTCACTTTATTAGGCCAACATCCCTGATCACTTTGGGAACTGGCCAAAGGCCTAAGAAAAAAGAAAAATACAGAGTACCTGTCACAGTTCACGCCTCCCTGATATTTATTTTTATGTAGGTTATATTAATTCAAAAGTTTCAAAATATTGAGGCAGAACCAAGAGAGAACAAGGGGAGAAATAGATATCATCCAGCGCTAGATGCATTAGCTGAAAGATTTGTGATATATCTTTGATTGGGGTACAGGTAGGTCGGGTGTGAATGAGGTTTCAGCAGAAAAGTGTGAATTGCAGTGGCTAGGTGAGAACTTTATTTTGAAAGGTGATTATGTGAAGAAAAGAGATAAGGATGAGGGGTTTCCAAGCCTTATATGTACCCTGTGAGACTTGACCAATTTAGGCTTCCTAGCATCCAATACCCTTCCCCCTTAGGCTAATCCCACAAGGGAGAGTCCTTGTCGACCTTCATTAGGGAAACTGAAATAAGAGACACATTCCTTTCCTCAGATCTCTAGGGACAGGAAGGAACCCCCTCACAAACTGTGCTGGGGCAGTTGTCATCTATCACCTTAAACCCCTAATCCTAAAGGAATATGACCAAAAAGGAATAGCTAGTGGTTATCTGCAGTAGATGCAATGGTAGAGCTAAGGCACAGTGGGTGGGCTTTAAGGCCAGCAGTGCCTGCTGCAGTGTCAGCGCCTTTGATTTGGCTTTCAGTACCAATGATCAGACCATGTTCTCTCTCTTCTGCAACAGACTCTGTTGGCCCTTGGCTGTTTTTTGACTGAGCATTCCAGTTCTCTTGTTGTTCTGTACATTATTAATGCTCCTTCCAGTGGACCTTCCATGAACTTTAGCAGGTTTGATGTTTGTTGTTTACCACTAATATCATTGCATAGAACAAGTGTTTACACAGTGAGAAGGTCTGCGGTGTAGCCTAGAAGTGGGTGGGGGATGTGTGAAGGTGCTTATCACTGGGGATAAGGTACGTGGTCAAAGAGGAGTACAAAGCTTTGGATATGAGATGCATGGAAAACTGATGGTGGTAGAAATTTGGCAGAAGCAGAATGTGGTAAAACAGATGCCCAACTCTTCAAGAAATGAGGGGAAGGGATAAATTGGCCATGTTGAAGAGAATGAGAAGGGAGCATAGAATAATTTAGCCAAATCCATAAAGTCCCAGAGGAGCAGTGATTTTATACAAGGTAACAAAGTGAGGATGTGGATCAGGTACCAGAGAGCAAGGAAGAGTCAGATAGAAAACCTTGCCCTTGTCATGTGTGGGAGAGATGTTGAGAAGCAGTGCTCTCCTGGCAATAACAGGTTTCAGTTAAGGCTAAGAGCTCAAAAGAATGTGTAGAGAGAAAAGAAAGGTCTAGAACAGTTTGTCCACCATGGACCAGAAATTTAACAGAGAGAGAGTGTACCTCTCAGAGGAGAGACCCAGGATGTCAAATCAGCTGGGAGGCTGTGCATACAATAATGATTGATATGGGAGAGAGAGAGAGAGAGAGAGAGAGAGAGAGAGAGAGAGAGAGAGATCATGTACCAGGGTCCGTAATACCTAAACACCTTAGTCTGTTTACCATTATGATAAGAATATCTTTTGCTCAACTACAGCAGTCACCAACTTCATGAATTTAAAAGGATACGGGAGTTTTCTCTAATTTACTATCCAAATTCCAATTTTGTCGGTGGACCCAGTTCTGAATTTCATGGTCTTTCCTTCCATTATGGATCCAGCTTATGGCTGAACTTTGCACTAAATTGCATGTCCTCAGCATCCCTTAATCTGGAACATTTTCACAGCTTTTCTTCGTCTTGTAAGCATACCCTTTTAACAATTTTGCTGCAGTACCACAAGTTGAAGACCAAAATATTAGAAAAAAAAAATATATATATATATATATAAACAAAGGACAAAATCACCCATAAACCCAGACCTCAGGTTAGTTAAATTAACCACATTCTACTTCCCTCCTACTATTGATGAGCCACTAAATGTCAATTGTATCTGTTTTCTGTCTCTTCCACTCTGTGTTTCTTTTGCCCTTGGAGGGCAACCTCACATTGCTCCTCTCCACAATATGTATGTATGTGTTTGTGTAAAAATCTGTGAATGTGCTTCATAAACCACAAAGTCCTATGCAAGTCTAAAGTATGTTCAGATAAACATCAAAGTTTGAAAATAGGATTTTGTTGAACACCTTTTCCTGCTGCCTCACTGTTCATTTCTCTGGCTGCCTCCTGTCTTTGCTCACTTCTCTCTATTGGATCAGGGACTCCTTCCTCTGTGTCCTCAGAGCACTGTAACTATGCCTTACTGAATCACATTGCTATTATCTGTTTATAGGTCTGTCTCTCTCACCAGCTTGATAGGTTAGACTATGTCTTATATCCTTTTATCTGCTTAGTACCCCCTAAATCCCTGGTGCACAGAATATGGAAGAAATGCACGTGTGAATTAGTTCGAATCTATCTAAATACACCCCTGAGGGGTGCATTGTTCTATGGGAAATTGCTCAGTCTTGGTTTGCAGGTGAACTATTGAGTTCTCAGCATCTGTGTCACTAGAACATTGCCTCATTGAGGACATCACACCTGCTCTATATTTACAAATTACTAAATCCACTTAAGCCCATGGTCAACATCATGGTATCCAACTAAAAACAAAATAATTAGTAAAACAGAATCACATGTAGGAGGAAAATTCAATCTTGTTGAAATTAAGACAGATGAAAAAACTGGTATAAAATTGGAGCACCAGATGGTATCAATATATTACACTAATTTTCTATTCACATATTCAATTATAGTTTAAATAAAAACTAATATGGGTAATTTATCTCATGGAGTTTGTATACAACATCTGATTAAAAATTCCCACAATGTCCCATTTACCCACCAATCTCATACTGCAGAAATACAGAGCAAGCAGGGCATGATCCTCAGGTATTCTAGAGGGGATGCTCACTCCCCAGGTGCTAGGCGGGAGGTGTCATGGGACTGGAAGTCAGAACTGACTTCTGTTTCCCATGAGTGTGGTTGCCACATGAAATACAGGCTTCCCAATTAAATTTGAATTTCAGATAAAGAATTATTCTGTAGTACGAATGTGTCCTAAGTGTTGCATGAGGCACATAATAAAATGTATTTACAGTTACCAAGTACTTTCCTGTGCATCTCTTTACTCTTTGCAACAGTTCCATAAATCAGGATTCAGTAGGATTCATCAGGAAAGAGGTGGAAGCCCTTAGACATCAATGCATCCAGGGAAAGTGCTGCCACCTCCCAGCAGTATCTGAGATCACCTCTCTGTTCAGCACAGCAGCCAGGATATCCCAAAGGAGCCAAGAGAGGTTGGGGTGGAGTAGGAAGGCCACGCCCTTTGACTCTGCCTTTACAGTGGAAACTGACCAGACCAGGCTTTCCTTCCAGGCTGGGTCTAGAGACAAGTTAACACATGGAGAAAATCCTGTCCCACCATCTCTAAGACACTATGCAAAATAAATCTCTGCACCTGCTTTGTGGTGTCAGGAACTTTTTGAAACAGGAAGTGGGAGTGTGTGCCAAGAATTTCAAAGTCGTAAGGGATATATAGCACTAAAATCCAAATGGAAATCATTTAAAAGGACAAGATTTGGTATGACTGTAAGTGACTTCCATTGCATTATCCTCCTGTTGTAGTGGGTGCCCATGA
>NW_026000196.1:9659008-9678053 GCF_001458135.2 Marmota marmota marmota
ATATATATATATATATATATATATATATATATATATATATATAAAATTCCAAGTTTACTCTCTCTCTCTCTATATATAAAGTATATCTATCTATCTATCTATCTATATATATATATACATATATAGAGAGAGAGAGAGAGAAAGAGAGAGCCTCAAAATGTCTCCTCACAAGATGCCTAATAATTATAATTACAAAGGAAAAAAATACATTTACAGTGGATAAACCTGTCAGATATCACCATGAACTATTGATTGAAGTTAATATCACAGATTATCTTAATTTGAGTTGCCATAACAAAATATTAGCTTTGGTGGCTTATGAACAATGGAAACATATATCTCAGAGTTCAGTGAGGCTGGGAAGTCTAACACAGGATGGCTAGGGCTTCATGGGTGGCCATCTGCCCATGGTTTCCTCACTTGAGGGAAAGAGAAAGGGAACTCTCATGAGTCTCTTTTATAAGGGCACTGATCTCATTAAAGAGGGCTCCATCCTCATGATCTAAACATTCCCCAAAGGCTATAACTCTTAATATTATCATATTGAGGGTTAGGTTAATATATTAATTGAGGGAGCACAAATATTTAGTCCATAGTACCAACACTGATTACATGCCTCTTGATGTGATGCACTGAGAACACAACAACACTTTTTAGTAATCTTGACAGAAATGTATAACATGATTCTAAACACAAGGATACACAGACAAAGCCAAAGTGAGGGACATTCCACAAAAATATTTGTATGTATTTCTTAAAATGCCAATCATGGGCTGGGGGTGTGGCTCAGTGGTAGAGAGCTTGCCTAGTATGCCTGAGGCCCTGAGTTCAATTCCCAGTATATATATAAAATATTAAATCATGAAAGACAGAAAGAACAGGAACAGTTTTGGGTTAAAGAGGTCTAAAGAAGGCTGGTATTGTGGCGCAGTGGTAGTGTGCTTGCCTGGCATGTGTGAGGCACTGGGATTGATTCTCAGCATCATACATAAATAAATAAATAAAATAAAGATCCATTGACAACTAATANTTATATTCCTCTCATGGCTTTGCTAAGGCAGATCCAAGATGGCAGAATAGAGGAGGTACTGTTTCTGGCTGCTCTGTGGAATTAAACCAAGAAAACAGGCGGCGTCTCCACAAGGTCTCACCTAGATGGAATACAACGTCTCAGAGCATTCAACAGGACCCCTATACAGCAGATTTTCGCAAAACTCATCAGAGGTGCAACCATCTGCCCAGAAATCAGAGCCTCTGTGTTTCAGTAAGACTCTGAACTCCGGACCAAAGCCCGCAGTTCTAGCGCACATGGCTCTCAAGTGGCAGAGCAGAATCACCCAATCAGCTGTGCCCGCTCCCATGCAGGCCAGATGGCTGCAATCTAGCTACAGCACAAGGCCATTCCAACTCCCCCCACACCACCGGACACCCCAGCGCTGGAAGCAGACCAACTCCATTTTGAAAAACCTCTCTGGCCATTTTTTGGTGGACATGGCTATTAGCGCGGACCTCTGTTTGAACAGGTACCTGGTTTCCAAATTCCTCCCCTGCCCCCTCCCCAGCTGCGATTACTGGGCACAGTGTCTTCCCAGCACAAAACTCTCAGCTGAACGGGGGTGGGAGCACAGTGGGAGCAGGGCACCGCCCACCTGGAGCCAGCCTGAGGGTGACAGATCCCACAGTTGTGAACTGATAAGCAAAGGAGGGGAGGGGTCTAGTGATGAAACAGCAAAAACCTGAAGCAAACCAGAGAGACTAGGATTGGGAAGCTCCAGGCAGGAGAGGGAGACAATACCAGGGGCCTGGAGTCCTCTCACCCTGGTTAAGACAATTCCAACTACTGGAAGAGAAGAGAAGCAGAAAGAAAACAGAATTCTAAGAGTATTTGTTGTTGTTTTTGTTTTGTTTGTTTGTTTGGGTTTTTGTTGTTGTTGTTGTTGCCTTCTTATCCTTATTCTTCTTCCTCTACCCCATTATCCTCTGGCTCTCACAACCCCAACATATGTGAAACCAAGAGCTTTATATGAAATAGAACTATGAGAACTGAGTCACATGAATAATATAATATAGAGGAATTGCATAAGGCCCAATTCCCCTTTTATTTTTTGTTTTATTCTCTTTTCTTTCTTTTTTTCTTCTCTCTCTTTTCTCTGGCTTTCTTTCTTTCCCTTTTTCCTTCTTTCTTCTTCTTGCACCCTCCAAATTTTACTATTTTGACATCCTGTAATTTTCTAAATACATATGTGTGTCTGTTTTTATGTACTCTACTGTCCTCCCACATACTTGTCTACCCTAAATTACCTCCTGCCTATTCCTCTGCTTCTAACCCTCTTCATTAGAGTTCTCCTTCAAATTTCCTAAGTTATATTAACCCTATACCCTCACATCTTTCCCCCTTAGCATATAGTCCTATGCCCAACCCCCAGTTCTCTGTCCACAACCAGAAACTGTACCTTTTATGAAACTACTGATTATATTTTAAATAATAATTGGATCCAACATTTCTTGACATTGAGACTAACTATAAATGTCTTAATAACAATGATTTGTTCATAGGTGATGTACTGTTGATATTAGGATCTGTTAACATTGTCCTTCCACACAAAGGAGGGACCTTGGAAACATACAAGAGCACTACAAATCTATAGGGTAAAAACAATAACACACCAGTCACATAGAGCTGGAAAAAAAGAAATGTGAGCAACATGAAAAGACAAGGGAAGAAAGTACCACAAATAATTCAAGACAACACATCATTAGAAGAATCAACAGGTATAGCAAAAAGAATGACAGAGAAATATTTCAGGGTATACATAAATAAAGTGTTTGGGGATCTCAAAGAAGACATTAGACAACAAATACAGGCAGCAAAAGCTCACTTTGACAATGAGCTACATAAACAAATTTAAGAAGCAAAAGATCAACTCAACAGGGAGATAGAGGTTACACACACACACACACACACACACACACAAAGCCAAACAAACAGAAATCCTTGAAATGAAAGAAACAATAAAACAAAATAAAAACTCAAATGAGAGCATCACCAATAGAGTAGACTACTTACTAGATAGGATAAAGTATATCATCTTGAAAAGAACATAGACCACACAGTGAAAATGATAAGAAACCATGAGCAGAACATTCAAGAATTATGGGATAGCATAAAAAGACCCAATTTAAGAATTATTGGGATAAAGGAAGGCATAGAGAAACCAAAGAAATGAGCAATCTGTTCAATGAAATAATATCATAAAACTTTCCAGATATGAGGAATGAAACAGAAATCCATACCCAAGAAGCCTATAGGACGCCGAAAATCCAGCAGATCCACACTAAGACACATTAAAATGAAAATGCCCAACCTACAGAATAAGGATAGAATTTTAAAAGCCACAAGAGAAAGGAATCAGATTACATATAGGGATAAATCAATAAGGATAACGACAGATTTTTCAACACAGACCCTGAAAGCTAGAAGATCCTGGAGCAACATATTTCAAGCTCTGAAAGATAATGGGTGCCAACCAAGAATCTTGTATCCAGCAAAATTAAGCTTCAAATTTGAAGATGAAATAAAAACCTTCCATGATAAACAAAAGTTAAAAGAATTTATAGCTAGAAAACCGGCACTACAAAACATCCTTGGCAAAATATTTCATGAAGAAGAAATGAAAAACAACAATGAAAACCAGCAGAGGGATGTAGTAACCTAAAGGAAAAACTAATCAAAGAGAAAAACAAGTCAAGTTAAATAACAAAAATAAACAAATATGGCTGGACAAACCATGACTCAATAGTGACCCTAAATGTTAATGGCTTAAACTCACCAATCAAAAGACATAGGCTAGCAGATTGGATTTTTAAAAAAGATCCAACAATATGCTGCCTACAAGAGACTCATCTGTTAGGAAAATACATACACAGACTGAAGGTGAAAGGTTAGGGAAAATCGTACTACTCACATGGACTATAGAAGCAAGGAGGGGTTTCCATACTCATATCAAATAAAGTAGACTTCAAGCCAAAGCTAATCAAAAGGGATATAGATGGACACTACATACTGCTCAAGGGAACCATACACCAACAAGATATAACAATCATAAATATATATGCCCCGAACAATGGTGCAGCTACATTCATCAAACAAACTTTTCTCAAGTCCAATAGTGGACACAACCACAACACAATAATTATGGGTGACTTTAACACACCTCTCTCACCCCTGGATAGATATTCCAAACAAAAGTTGAATGAAGAAAATATAGAACTCAATAACACAATTAATAACTTAGATTTAACTGACGTATATAGAATATGTCAACCGGCATCAAGTGGACACACTTTCTTCTCAGCAGCACATGGATCCTTCTCTGAAATAGACTACATACTATGCCACAAAGCAACTCTTAGCACATACAAAAAAAGTAGAGATATTATCATGAATTTTATCACATCATAATCAAATGAAATTGGAAATCAGTAACAAAATAAAAAATAAAAATGTATGCATCATATGAAGACTAAACAATATGCTACTGAATGAACAATGGGTAACAGAAAACATAAAGAAGGAGATTAAAAAATTCTTAGAGGTAAATGAGAACACAGACACAACATATCAAAATCTCTGGGACACTATGCAAGCAGTACTAAGAGGAAAATTCATTGCATGGAGTTCATTCCTTAAAAGGGGAAAAATCCAACAAATAAATGACCTCACACTACATCTCAAAGCCCTAGGAAAAGAAGAAGAAATCAGCAGCAAAAGCAGTAGAATGCAAGAAATAATGAAAATCAGAGCTGAAATCAATGAAATTGAAACAAAAGAAACAATTGAGAAAATTGACAAAACTAAAAGTTGGTTCTTTGAAAAAATAAATAAAATTGACAGACCCTTAGTCACACTAATGAAGAGAAGGAGAGAGAGAACTCAAATTAACAGCATATGTGATGAAAAAGGCAATATCACAACAGACACTACAGAAATACAGAAGATAATTAGAAATTATTTTGAAACCTTATACTCCAATAAAATAGAAGACATTGAAGGCATTGACAAATTTCTTAAATCATATGATATTCCCAGATTGATTCAGGAAGATATACAGAACTTGAACAGACCAATATCAAATGAGGAAATAGAAGAAACCATCAAAAGATCACCAATGAAGAAAAGCCCAGGACCAGATGGATACATAGCTGAGTTCTACAAGACCTTCAAAGAAGAACTAAAACCAATACTCTTCAATTTATTTCAGGAAATAGAAAAAGAGGGAGCACTTCCAAACTCATCCTATGAGGCTAATATCACCCTGATTCCAGAACCAGACAAAGACACTTCAAAGAAAGAAAACTTCAGACCAATATCTCTAATGAACATAGATGTAAAAATTCTCAATAAAATTCTGGCAAATCAAATAAAAAACATATCAAAAAGATTGTACACCATGATCAAGTGGGATTCATCCCAGGGATGCAAAGTTGGTTCAACATATGGAAATCAATAAATGTAATTCATCACATCAATAGAGTTAAAGATAAGAATCATATGATCATCTTCATTGACACAGAAAAAGCATTTGACAAAATACAGCACCCCTTTGTGTTCAAAACACTATAAAAACTAGGGATAACAACATCATAAAGGCTATTTACACTAATCCTCAGGCCAACATCATTCTAAATGGAGAAAAATTGAAGGCATTCCCTCTAAAATCTGGAACAGGACAGGGATGCCCTCTTTTACCACTTCTATTCAACATAGTTCTTGAAACACTGGCCAGAGCAATTAGACAGACAATAGAAACTAAGGGGATATATATAAGAAAATAAGAACTTAACTTAGCACTATTTGATGACAATATGATTCTATACCTAGAAGACCCAAAAAACTCCACCAGAAAATTTTTAGAACTAGTAAACAAATTCAGCAAAGTAGCAGGATATAATAGCAACACCCATAAATCAAAGGCATTTCTGTATATCATTGACAAATCCTCTGAGAAGGAAATGAGGAAAACTACTCCATTCACAATATCCTCAAAAAATAAAAATAAAAATAAGATACTTCAGAATCAACTTAACAAAAGAGGTGAAAGATATATACAATAAAACTATAAAACCCTAAATAGAGAAATAAAAGAAGACCTTAGAAGATGAAAAGATCTACCTTGCTCTTGGATAGGCAGAATTAATATTATCAAAATGACCATACTACCAAAAGGACTATACAGATTTAATGCAATTCCAATCAAAATGCCAATGGCATTCCTCATAGAAATAGAAAAAGCAATCATGAAATTCATCTGGAAAAATAAGAGACCCAGAATAGCTAAAGCAATCCTAAGCAGGAAGAGTGAACAGGTGGTATCACTATACCAGACCTTAACTATACTACAGAGCAATAGTAACAAAAACAGCATGGTATTGGCACCAAAACAGGTCAGTAGACCAATGTTACAGAATAGGGGACCCAGAGACTAACACACAAAATTACAATTATCTTATATTAGACAAAGCTGCCAAAAACATGCACTGGAGAAAAGATAGCCTCTTCCACAAATGGTGCTGGGAAAATTAGAAATCCATATGCAACAAAATGAAATTAAATCCCTATCTCTCACCATGCACAAAACTTAACTCAAAATGGATCAAGGACCTAGGAATTAAACCAGAGACTCTGCATCTAATAGAAGAAAAAGTAGGCCCTAATCTTCATCATGTGGGATTAGGTCCCAACTTCCTTAATAAGATTTCTATAGCATAAGAATTAAAACCAAGAATCAATAAATGGGATGGAATCAAACTAAAAAGTTTCTTTTCAGCAAAAGAAACAATCTGTGAGGTGAACAGAGAGCCTACATCCTGGGAGAAAATTTTTGCCCCTCACACATCAGATAGAGCACTAATCTCTATGGTATACAAAGAACTCAAAAAAGCTAAAAACTTAAAAATAAATAAATAAATAAATAGATAACCCAATCAACAAATGGGCTAAGAACCTGAACAGACCCTTCTCAGAAGAGGATATACAATCAATCAATAAATTTATGAAAAAATGCTCATCATCTCTAGCAATCAGAGAAATGCAAATCCAAACCACTCTAAGATATCGCCTCACTCCAGTCAGAATGGCAGCTATTATGAAGACAAACAACAATAAGTGTTGGCGAGGATGTGGGGAAAAAGGTGCACTCATACATTGCTGGTGGGACTGCAAATTGGTGCAGCCAATTTGGAAATAAGTATGGAGATTCCTTGGAAAACTTGGAATGGAACCACCATTTGACCCAGCTATTCCTCCCCTCAGACTATACCCAAAGGACTTAAAAATAGCATACTACAGGGACACAGCCACATCAATGTTTATAGCAGCACAATTCACAATAGCTAAACTGTGGAGCCAACTTAGATGTCCTTAAGTGGAGGAATGGATAAAGAAAATGTGGCATATACACACAATGGAATTTTACTCAGCATTAAAAAAGAACAAAATCATTACATTTGTAGGTAAATGGATGGTGTTGGAGAAGATAATGCTAAGTAACGTCAGCCAATCCCCCAAAAACAAATGTTTTCTCTGATATAAGGAGGTTGACTCATAGTGAGATTGGGAGGGAGAGCATGGGAGGAATAGATAAATTCTAGATAGGGAAGAGGGGTGGGAGGGCAAGGGAGGGGGCAGGGTATTAGTAAGGATGGTGGAATGTGATGGACATCATTATACAAAGTACATGTATGAAGACTTGAATTGGGTGTCAACATACTTTATATACAAGCAGAGATACAAAAATTGTGGTTTATATGTGTATTAATAATTGTAAAGCAAAAAAAAAAGAAGAAGAATAGTGTTACCTTAGATTAGGCAGAGTGAAGTGAAAGGCAGGGAAGGCAGGGTATGTCGGGATAAGAAAGATAGTAGATGAATCAGACATTATTACTTTATGTATGTATGTGACTGTGTGACCAATGTGATTCTACAATATGTATGCTCAGAAAAATGAGAAATTATATCCCATCTATGTATGATATATCAAAGTATATCAGTGCATTCTACAGTCATGTATAACTAATTAAAACAAATACAAAATTAAAAAAATTAAAAGACTAAAGAGACAGGATATGTAAATGGAGTGTGTAATTCTGAATTGGATTCTGGGCTTGAAATGTTTTTATTTTTCTTGTGCTAAATAGACATCCATGAAACAATTAATGAAGTTTTAATATTTATTGATTAGGTAATATTATGTATTAAAGTTAAGTTTTTGATTGTAATAATTGTACTGTGGTTACATTAGACAACACCCTGTTTTAAGGAAACATACTCTGAGGTCCAGAGTATCATTTTACCTACTTAAATAGTATAGAAAAAATAGATAGATGGTACAGATACAACACACAAAGAGACAGAGAGAAAGGGAATAAAACAGGTTATTTGCTTTGATATTAACTCTTGAGGAAGTTTATATATAGGAATTCTAAGCCTATTTATTTTCACATTTTTTCTCTGAAATTATGTCAAAATTTAAAAATGGGGAAAAACTGTTAAAAAATGCATATATTTATACATTACTAAATTAGCCAATTTTTAAAGATTACTTTAAAAGCACATGACATGTAGTCTAAATTTCCCAAGATTTATAATTTTTGCTCCCCCCAAAAAATAGCAAAAAATAATATATATTTTTTTCTCGTGGTTTCTTAATTTCTGTGAATTTTACTTTTCTTGTCATAAAAATTCTTCTAGAGTATTGATTTCCTCTGCTTAGTGACCAAAGTTGAAAGTCAGATGAAAAGCCCACAGAATTTAAGGTGAGCCCCATCCTGACTCTACACAGCTTACCTGTGCTTATCAGGGAAGGATTCTCTTGCACCTGAGCAGGGCGGTTTTAGTCTCCCTCAATATGTCTGGAGCCCTCTTAAAGTCACTCTCTTCCTGTGTTAGGTTTGTTTGCAGACTTCCACCCCATCCCATCTTTTCAGGATAAGGAGCTTGGGTTTCTCTGTTGTCTCTGCAACAGTGTGGAATGCTGAAAAAATATTTATTTTGAGCTCACAGCTCTTGGCCTTTATTTACAAAAGTATGTCCTCCTAAATGTCCACATGTCTTGTTTACTCAGAGAGCTATTTCTTAAGCAAAGGGCACTTCAATAAATTGAAGGCCTGCCATGCCAAGCAAATAAAGCCACCATCTTGTTTCAGCCCTAAAATTACCATATGAGATAGGAAGTTCGCCCATTTCACAGATGAGAAAACTGGGGATCAAAGTTTTTAAAGTCCCTGAAACTTCCATGGTAAGTAAATGGCAGAGCTAAAATTTGAACTCAGACCAATTTAACAACAGAGCGTATATATTTCACTTTTATTATATTCAGTAATTCTCTATTTCAATTAATCTACTTTACAATTTAAGCAAATAACCCTATTGAATACACATCCTTAACACAGGTACTCCTTACAGATACTTTTTTCTGAACCTCTGTAGGTTCAGGGGTGCCAGGGGGATAGAAAATTAAAATGTAGATATTGAAAAGTAAATTGAAAATGAAGTTCATGTACACTTGGAACTGAGGGATTCAGCAGGTGCTTATTGACATGCTTGCTATGGTGTTTGCACTGGAAATTAATTCATACGTTGGTGTGTTTCCACATTTTATCATTGACAGGAAGCAAGAGAAAGAATCCAAGAAGGACCAAGAGGCACCCAACCTCAGATTCATATTAGGTATCATTCTTGAGAACAGCTGGTTTATCCGGAAATAATGATAATCAATATTGCTGCCGTCTGTCAACACCCGCTAGCTCTTTTCCCTGCATAACAGAAATAGAAGCAGTGATGCTGGGAACTGAACACACCAGAACCTTTGGCTTGAGTGGCATAGCTCCAACTCACTCAGACCCAAGCCCCAAGGCCCCTTACTTTCTTCTGACAGGTGCATGTACCAACAAAGGTAAATGCTCCTGGGTCCCCAGCAAAGGTTAAGCCACTCAACCACCAGGAAGGAAGCAAAATAATAATAATAAAAAACAGCTAATAGCTAACAGGTGCTGGCCTGCTTTAAAGAAATAAACTTGATGCAAGACCCAGGAGGATGCAGACCTAAGGACAAGAAAATATCCTAAACACTCTGTCAGTACTTACCCCGTGACATAGCCTTAGTATTTTTGTCATTGGTAAATATGTTTGGAGAGCAACTTGAAATTCTCCAGATTGACCCATTTGCCTTGGGGAATTGTTCTGTGGTTAAATAGAGGTGACCTGTCTTCAAATCTAGGGAGCTGGAAGGATCCCCTATTAACCAGTGAGCAGAGTCATCACCACATGCAGCAAACAAGCCACCTACAAATCACCCAATTGAGTTCTGTCCAAATTCATGCCTCACAAATAGTGAGCTACAATAAAATGATTATTGTTTTGAACAGATGTTGGAAGATGTTGGATATGTGGAAGGATAGCTTGTTACACATCCATAGACAACTGGGATGCTGGGCCTCAGCATCCCTGTCTGTCTTATAAAAGAATTAGATTCCTTGTACTCCAAGAGTCCTTATAATCCTGAACAAATAATCCCACGTAAGTACTTTGAGCCTGTTTTATCTTAATGATAAGTAAATTTGTACTAATGTGATTTCATGTTAGTCTTTCCATCATCGAATTGCAGCAAGAAACACACTTTTGAGCTGCTACCTTAGCCCTGAGGGCTCTCTACAACTGAATGTTTGGCTAGATGGAGCCTCAGAACCCACCAAGACCGTGGGATCCAGCCACTGTGCCAGCGCGCAGGGCATTAGCACTTATGTTGTTCTTCTCTCATTCAGAATCCTACAAGTAAAACCAAAAGGCCAAAGGAGTCTCTTTCTCTCATTAATAAACTGGTATGAGAACAAGAAGAGCCAAAATTGATACAAAAATGATAAAATGAGAAAATGTACAAACTAGACAAAAAATAAGAATGTATTTTTTCTATACATAATTTTCCTTAATAGCATCTTTAAAGGGCTGTCATTTACAAATTTATCTTAGCCATCTCTGAGCCTATTTACATTTTTACTATTTTGGGATAACAAGCTCCATATCATCTTTATATTTATTTGTCCCCAATTTACCTCCTATAAACTAGTTTTAGTCATGTACCAGCTCCTCTCTGTGTTACTAGGGTTAGCAAATCCAAAAATCTGGATTGAGAAACAAAAGATACTGAAAATTAGCCACACCATACTCTCTGTAAAGTAAGCCCAGTTATAAATATAGAAGTCAATAAAATTGAATATGGAGTTTTTCCACCAAAAAGATTCTCAAGAAAATCTGTCAGAAAAAAATACAGACCAAATGATAGAAGAAGAAAGCTTGTTTATCACATAAAGGATCATCTGATTATGATTTTAGACAGCATAATGTCAAAGGTTTAGTTAGACTCAGGTAGATCTTGGAATGAAGCAAATCCCACTATTTATTATCTGCGTGTCTCTGACAAGTTTCCTGACCACTCTTAGGAAAAATAACTAGACATGGAGAGGAGGCACCCTAGGTATTGGACTGCCCAGGAAGCTATTCTGTTTGGGCTACATTCTACTTCCCTGTGAATAGCTCTGTGACACTGGGAAAGCTGCCTAACATTGCTGCATTTCAGTCTCTTAATTTGTAAAATTCAAAAATAATAAAACTACTGTTTTATTATTTGTTGTGTCTTCATAAGTTTTCATGAGGTTTAAATACGCAAAGCTCTTAGGATGTATCTGGGATTTGGTGAGTGCCATAAAGTGTTAGGGGTTATGACTACAGTAAAGTACTAAATAAATGTTCATTCTTTTCCTTTTCTTCTTCTGCAACTTTTATGATAAGGAGGAAACTGCTTTTTTGGGGGGGAGGAGTTCTAAGGAGGCTGACATTTGTACCATGTAAATTAAAATATGTAATATTTTACATACATGTCATCTAGCTTAATTGTTGATTAAATGACGAACCATAACTCACTTTGGACAAAATGAAGAGCTTCCAGATTGCCAAGCTCAAGTGATAGAGGGATCTGATGCATTCCTTCATGCGAGGCTTTGATTCCATCCTTATTCTGTATGCTAGGCATTTTCATTATAATGTGTCTTGATGTAGATCTGTTGTAATTTTGTACATTTGGTGTCCTGTAAGCTTCTTGTATTTGGTTTTCCAATTCATTCTTCATGTTTGGGAAATGTTCTGATATTATTTCATGATGAGATTGTGCATTCCTTTGGTTTGAATCTCTGTACCTTCCTCTATCCTGATAAATCTTAGATTTGGTGTTTTGATGCTATCCCAAAATTCTTGGATGTTCTACTCATGGTTTCTTATCCTATTCATAGTGTGGTCAACTTTATTTCCAAGGTTATATTTTATCTTCATTATCTGAGGTTCTGTCTTCAAAGTGATTTAGTCTGTTGGTAATGTTTTCTATTGAGTTTTTTATTTGGTTTATTGTTTCCTTCATTTCAAGGATTTCTGGTTGTTGTTTTTTTTCCAGAATCTCTAACTCTTTCTTAAAGTAATCTTTTGCTACCTATATTTGCTCCTTTATCGCTTTATTGGTGTGATCAATGGTTGTCTGTATTTGCTCTCTTATCTCTTTGTTGGAGTGAGCTATTTTTGCCTGTATTTGCTCTCTTATGTTATTCTTTAATTCACAGATCATTTTAATTATATATATTCTGAACTCCTTCTCTGACATTTCATCCACTACACTGTCAATGGATTCTGTTATTGTAGTATCTTGGTTTATTTGGGGCACTTTGTTCCCTTGTCTTTTCTATGTGTCTTTCTTTCTTGCAGTGTGGATCTGAGGTATTACAGTTTCTACCCTATAATCTTGTAGTGTCCCTACAGATTACCTGTGCATCACCTTGTTGCTGGGCTTCCAGTCATCAATACAAACACGTACACACGCACACAGACCTTTGTTGTGTATGATCCATACCCATTTTACAAAGATTCCTTCAGTTTAAAAATGTATTATGAACTATTTTATACATGCAGGGGGTATAAAGTGATGCAGTAAGAAATCACATAACTGAACTCTCCTTTTTGCCTTCTCCATGATTTTGAATTCAATCTAATTCTCTGACTTTTAAAAAAGGTGTTTAACTGAAGAACTTTCTCACTCTTCTAAAGAGGGAGACATATTTGATAATTTCAGAATACAGGTTTAAAACCTAAAGTGAATGTACAAGCCAGATAACTATGTTATCTCCCATACTTTGCATACAATTATCCAACTAGTGAATATACTATTGCTTTTATCCTTGTTAGATCATTTTATGGAAGAATTGCTATCTTCATTTTATATTTTTGAGTAGCTACTTTTGCACTGCAATAGGTCTCCAGTAAGTACCAACACAAAACAACTATTTTAGTATAATCAGGGCCCAGTGGGAAGGGCCTATCTATGTTCTGGAAAGATTAGCTGGAAAGATTCAAAGGCAATTGGTGACTTGAATGCTGGACACAGGAGTTACTTTAAGGAACATTCTCTCACATACCTGGTGGATGATGCCAACAGGGGTGCTGACCAGAGCATGTCCATGTGTCTTCTCCTTTGGCTTGGGCTCTCTCACAGCATGGATGCTCCTAGGACAAACTGCTTATGTGGTGGTTCAGGGTCCCAGCACTAGTGATGCAGTGAGCAAGGCAGAGGCTGAATCCCCTGCCCTATGCTGACCAAGCCCAGGAAACCATCATCTCTGCTATATTTTGTTAGTTACAAGTGACACAAACTGTGAGAAAAAGTGTCAAGGAATTCTTAGCATTTTCACAACAATTATCAGTGCGCTTTCTGTAGCTCCTCCTTAAACAGCTCCTGGTGTGGACAAGCCACAGAAGAGAAAGCAGCCCCTCTAGCCCCTCTCCCCTTGTCTTAGTAATGGCATATTTGAGTCTCTCTTCCCCAGTATCAGCCTTTGGATTTCCCGTGGCTAACTCACATCTTTGGGTTACCAACACCAACTCTAAGCTTTCTCTCTGGCTCTCGCCTACTTTTTCTACTCCTGGAAACATCCTCTCAGACTCAGGTGTTAGAGCCATGTGAGAGGTATTCCTCCCAATTCCAGGTGTCTCTAGCCCCTGTGGGAAGGACATGAGGACTGGATATAGGGCCAGGGGAATGAAAGAAAAAAGTTCAAACCTTCAAGCAACTTCTGAATGCATTATTTACACAGGTTTGAGTTATGCTTTTTATTATTGAAAGCAATGTCAAGTTTCTAGATTATATTTGGCCGAATTTTTCCATTTTGGTAGCAGATATTGAGTATGAAATTGATGAAAACCATGGAAGAGACAGAACTCGGGGTTTACATGAGGCAACTGACTGCATCAAATTTATAAATTGAAAAAGTAATTATTCTTCTAATGATTATTTTCTGAGCTCATTTGAAACCAACATTTACAGAGCACCCAATCCATTCTAAATGACATGTTTGGGGATTTTACTGGAGTCAGAACATCATGTCTATTATTTTTTATTTGTCATGTCTCCCCTATCCCCAGAGGCATAAATCAGCCTAGAATTAAATATTTACATTTACTCTTCAGGTATGTCCTGTCTAAAGAACATCCATTCTCCATTATCACCATCACCAATGTCAATATAACAGCATGGAATTAAACATTTTTTAAAAATTTTATACCTAGGATTTTCTTTCTTTTTAGGGCGTGAAATTTACAAGGATACTCATCTCGAGATCAGAAATAAGAATCTATTCAGATCCTATCTAGAAATTTGCTTTATAATTTCCTAGATCCATACATAGCATATGTTACAACACATATAACCTGGATTCTTTAAATAAACATGACCAAACCCAAACAACTTCTATGTGAAACCAAATACTCTGATTACATTGATTTAATGCCTTAGCTGCGGTCAAAGGCAGCCAATGGCTTTATCATAAATTAGGCAGGATTTGAGGGAAATTCTTCAAAACTGCAGGTCCTCACGTATGGATTGACAACTGAGCAATTTTCATGCTGAGCTTTGGAAAGCAGCACCAGCTCAATGAGGTGCTGTCGAAATGACTGAAAGCCACCCGCTGCCAATTCCTACTTCACTGTATGAAACCCAGTCTTCTCATGGATTGTCGCTGCTGGTAAGAGAGACGAAATTGCCACTGCACTTAGTGATTATGGTTAACTGGTCGGGCAACCTTCACACACTGGATCTTGGAAAGTTCAAATGGGTAAAAAGATGCAAAGTGACAGGAAGGAGCTCAGGAAACTGGCAACAAAAGAGAATACAATCCTGTGTTCCATGGCAAGTCAGGGGAGAGCACTTATGCTTGAAATGCCCCCTTTAAAAAGCACATTTCAGTCAAAAGAACAATGCCCTGACTTTTAAAAGCACCAAATGTTGGTAATTTTCAGGAGCTATGGCTTTTTTCTTTTGGTTGCATTAGAAAAAAATACACGTAGCTGTAATATTCAAGAATGTTTTTACAAAAGAAAAAATTCATCATTATTTTTGTGTTTCAATTTTGTCCAGTTACATAAACATTGATATTACAAATTACAGTCTGAATGAAAATAATAATGTTTTTCTTTGTTCCATCCAAATGTTTGCTCTGCTTTTTACATAAGCATCATTATTAATAAGTGTGGACTAGCTCATCTATTTGAGATACATAATATCTAGGTTGGTGAAAGTTAACATCATTCCTAATTGTGAATGCTAAAAACCAAAACATGATTATTTTTTTCACTACCATACTTCCATACATAAGAATTAATGCTTTCTTTCTTCTTCTTCTTCTTTTATTTTTTCTTTTCCTCTTTTGTGGAGTTATTTTTTTCAGGAAAAAAATTTTGAGTCTGAGATACCTGAGGCAAAAAAGGATGAGCCTATCTGTTGTGTGTCCTAATGGCTTCTTGCAGCTTGTGCACAGCCAAGTTGAGAGGTGCTCTTCATCATGTCCCACCCACCCAGTTTCTGTTGTGAGAGAACAAGTACAGAGCTTGTCCTGCACTGGTCACCCTGTAATCCATTCTAATGTGTTAGCCTACTGGTAGACTGCTTTTCCCTGGATTATCCCAGGAAATCCCAAGGACAACACCACTCTCTTGTTTGAGTGGTTTTGTGCCTGTAGTGCCAGCTATTTGGGAGGCTGCAGAAACCCAGAAGTTTAAGGTCAGCTTGTGTAACATAGAAAGACACTGTCAATAAATAAATAAATAAATAAATAGAAACCCTGCATACCACTATGGTGGTTGACAGTGTAGTACTTAAGATATATTTCTTAGAGAAAAATCAACAATTTGTGAATTCAGTTAGAATATTAAAAGAATAAAAGGATAAACATTTCAAGAAAAAAATAAAGATGAAAGAAGAAACAAATTTCAACAAATATACAACAACAGTGGATATGACAAGTCAATATTATAAATACATCCTTGAAAATCCTAATAAAAAAATTTTGATAAATATAATAATGGAAAAGTAGAGAAAATAAAAAAATGAAACATTTAAAGCTTAAAAATATAAAAGATGAAAACCATGCTAATACATGATATTAAATCTGAAAACAGCAATGAATTTTACTATTTAAAAAAACTTAAATGTGAACATTCATGAATGAAATAAAAAGCCTAAGGAGACATATGACTGAAGAAAATGAGGAAGAGTTACAGTTTCCTATTTTAGAGAGAACTGAAATCTCATCCTTAGATTTTTTCAGACATTCAATAAATAATCTCTTTATTACATAAACCAATTGATGGAATTTATGGCAAACATAAAATTACACGATGCAATTTGTCTTATAAAATAAATTCCCCTGTGATCTCTAAATTTGGAGGAAATAACATAATTTTTAAGCATGCAACGTTTACAAACTTCTCACTTTATAATGTTAATTGAAAGAAGCAGGAATCAAGATCACATATACAAAGTAATTTTAGTTACATAAAAAAAATCCAAACTACACATTATAAGAAATTAAATAGAGAATAAAAATGTCAAAATATTGAGGGTGGTTCACTCTGGATTTGAGGGAGTAGTTTTATTTCTTCTATTCTTGGAAGGTTTCCGAAGTGCCTCCATGGATTAGTAAAAGTTAGTTATAGGGTGAATTGTGTCTCCTCAAGTTCATATGTTGAAATCCCAAGCTCTAGTACTTCAGGATATGACTGCATTTCCAGACAGTGCCTTCAAAGAGGAGCTTAGGGTAAAATGAGGTCACTAGGCTTAGCCCCAACCCAGTATAACTTAGTGTCCTTATAAGAAGAAGAAATCCGGACACAGACACTTAGAAAAAGAAGAAGATGTGAAGACAACATGGAGAAGCTGGCCATCTACAAGCCAATGGAAGACATTTAGACTTTCCTCCTTCCATTTTTTCCATCCATCCTTCTTACCTCTATTTCCCTTCCTTGCTTTTCTTCTGAATCTCGCTGGAGGACATTGGAAACGTTTAGAAAGCATGTGCTACTTATACAGAGGGTTTCCACTATATTGCTTGTCAATAACTTAATTGATTGGTTCAGGAGAATGACTTGAAATCCCGGGAGCTGTATTGGGAAGGTTGTAAGCAGCATCTGGAACCAATAACTCAGGCTAGGAAAGCCACTGGGCAATCTATAAGACAATACTATTTGAGTGGCTCTGAGCTTTGTTCATCAGGTAATAAAGATGGGAAAATGAGAGGGAGTCTGAGGCAATAATAGTGTCAATAAGAATAAAAAAGGAAAGGTCATTACCTCCACATTTGATGAAAGCTATGTTATTCAGGGATGTCAAGTTTTTATTGTTGTTCTTGTATAGCTATAAAAATACCTTTACTTTTAATATTTGTGAAGAAAAAATAATGTTGCATTGCCAAGCTGAAACTCTAAAGCACAAAGCATTTTTTATGCTCACTTAATCAATAACCTTTACAAGTCTTGGTATGCAAATGTTGTATAAAATTCTCTAGTAGAAAGAAAATTGGGTTATGCATAGCAACAGACTTCTGCAAGAATCAAGTAAGTTGTTCATATGTTGCAGCATTTCTAAACCCATCAGAAGATCAGCTATACTAGATGCATTTTGTCAACTTTGCTTCAACAAAAATATGCTGTCATCCTCTCTCCAAGTCTATCATTTTATTTTCCCATTCTTTCTGAGGACTTATTTGCAAAGATATGCATCTCCACTCTAAAGAAAAATGCCAGTGTGAACTGCTGGCTACTGACCCTAACCTTTGAGTACTGGGGTGACTAAGCCTACAGAAGCATGGCAGGTAGATGCTCTATCAGAGGGATATGGCTAACTGGAAACAGCTGGCTGGGCTATAGAATATCTACCAATGGCTAAAAAAAGGGATCGCATTTTGGATGACCATGTTAATCCACTAAATTTTTAAATGTTGACTCAAAAATTTTGAAAACAAACTGTTCACCAAGTCACCAAAGTAAATCAATCAGTTCTAAGAATGGGATGCAGCTACTGCCAGTGGAGTAAGAAAAATTTTGCTCTACATGAGCAGCACCTGCATCCCACTCATAGAAGTGATTGACGTGGTAAACAGGGTGCCAGGATTCTGTGGCTTCAGCCACCTACATGAAAAGTCTACAATATGCTGAAATTATAAATAAGCACCTATTAAAATGGCCAGGCACAAAAGAAATGCTCAGAGGTCAATAGAATCATGACACATGAATGACATCAGCTGGATAGCATAGTGACAAAATGGACTACTACTCACAAAATGAAAAACCACAAAATACTTAGAAGGAAATTTTCTGATAGATAATATACATATGTGTAAATGTGACAAAACCTTCTTGAAAGGCTGGTCACCTCACCAAACAAAGGATCATGCTTTTTAAGGCGGCAAACCATATTAATTCATACATTTTAAACAATTCCAATCTAATAGCCAAGCTTATCTTCAGGTGATAGGGCAAAATATTCAAAAGATAATTCAAAGTAAGGTCATATGGTGGAAAGCAGTCTACTAAATATTAGAATGTGTTATGAAATCTTCAGTGAAAGTTTTAGCATAGTTACTAGCACCAAAAACTAAAAAAAAAAAAAAAAAAAAAAAC
>NW_026000196.1:9680709-9706640 GCF_001458135.2 Marmota marmota marmota
ACAACAGACACTAGTATGGCAATATGTAAATCAATGGATGTGTAACTGATGTGATTCTGCAATCTGTGTATGGGGTGAAGGTGGGAGTTCATAACCCACTTGAATCAAAGTGTGGAATATGATATGTCAAGAAATTTGTAATGTTTTGAACAACCCACAATAAAAAATTAAAAAAAAAAATGGAAAAACAAAGGTAAAAAAAACCATCAATTACTAATGACGAGATAACAGGTTGAGGACAGGAAGAGAGAATTTAGGTTTGTACATTTTGCTATTCACTAAAATAACTCTGGCTACATTACACAGTTAAATAGTTCTCAAATTTTAGCTTTAAAAACATACTCAAAGTAAGTTAAAATGATAACTAGGTAACTGGGGATATAGGACTTTTTCAGCAAGAGTCTGAAAAAAACTCAGGAGATGAAAGATTGATCATTTTCAATATATAATATCTTTAAAATTCATTAATCTGGTAATAAGAAAAGAAATTCTAAATTTAAAAGTACATGATATGAAAGCAGCTGCATTAAATTTGATAAAACAATTAATGGATTAATCTTTGCAGCCATTAAGAGGCCATTCAATTTTATAAAGAACCAGGAAGACTGTACAGATAAATGAGACAGATAAAAATAGATGCTTTTTGTTGAGTGTTTCCACTGAGCCAAGCACTTACTTATGTCAGCTCATGGATCCTCACCACAACTGTATGACAAGGAGATATTAATATCTCCATTTTGCAGTCATTAACCCACCTGTTCCTACAGACATAGAAAGCAGAGTCAGGGTTAGAATCTGAAGCCTGCCTCTGGGACTTATGCTTCAATCATTACTTTTGTCTTCTCTTTCAAATATTCTAAAACATCACATGAAACAGCATGGTCAATATGTCCTGCAGTTCATTGACTTAAAATTCTTTGAGCATCTACAATATACCAAGTCCTATATGGAGGCATGGGACTCAGAAGGAATTGAGATACTGTCCAGATGCTCAGCTGGGGAAAAGGACAAGTAAAATTATCACTAACCCTGTGATGCTATGTATATTCCACTATGAAAATTTTAAAAACCACATGGACAACATTTTGATGGCCAGAACAAATTTTGAAATAATAATAAAAATTAAAGCTTAAATAAATGGATGTAATTCTTTTTAAAAAGCAATACACAAATACATAGTGAGAACTCAGCACTTTTATTCCTTTTGACCCAATAATCTCTTATATTTGGAAACTCCTCCTAAAGATATAGTACATCAGAAGGGAACAACAGTATCATTTATTAATCAACTTCTCAAATATTTATTTGTGCCTATTACCTGCCAAATTCAGTGCTAGTACCTGAGAACTAATAACTCATTACACAAGTCTTCCTTTCAGTCTTCATTGTAAAGGGGAAACAGGAAACAATGTTTGGTAATGTAGAGCTATTGTTCTGGAACATCAACTTGCAGAAATCTGACAAAATATTAAAATTATATTCCAATATTACATAAGAAAAAGAAGGCCATTTGTATGAGACAATGTTAATGTAAAAATATTAAATATTTAATAAGTTCTGTTGCTATAGTAAATATGTATTAATAAAGGCTCAAGCTAAAAGTTTATGCAAATATGAAAAGTTAGGTTTGGAGATTATGGGTGATTTTTATTTTGCAAAATTAATATTGCTGTTGTACTGATTTTTTGATGGAAACCAGAAAGAGGAAAAAGAATTCATATAACCAAGGAGTGATCCCAGAAGAGATTAATAATTGATTATAAAGGGGTTTGCAAACATGAAGCTCTGTGTAACAGCTCACAGAATCACAAACTAGAACTCACAAGATATGAAGGCTATATTCCTGTCTCAGACAGACAGTACTTGTCTTCTTGAAACATGAAGAGATATTAGGAGCTGGAATAAAGGGTTACACTGACATCTTGTTCTGTATAACTCTGTAATTACTTTGAAATTACTGTCTTCCAGAGCCCAACTAACAATATGTCATTTGCTGTTATTAAATGCAATTCTATTTAGGATTTCCAGGGTCAAGTATTCATCATAAAAAGTGTATTTTTAGCATACTTATCAAAATGATAAAGCACTTCAATGATACGTGGTTCCTTTAAATCTTCTTATTACCTCCAGTTATCTAGCCCAATAATGTGTTCTTAAATCTCCACTTGTAAAGCAGGAACCCTGCTTACCCTACGCTTTTCTTTGCACTACACATTTTTTCTTCTGCCTTTCTGGTTCTTGATACTTTGGTATTCTTGAGTCTGACCTTCTGTCATTAAGAAAGCAGTGCCAAAACTAAGAAAAATGTTCCTCAATGTAACGTTTGCATGAACTTGATTAGATAGCACCAAAATGAATTCTCCTGGTGATAAGGAAAATGGGTAAGTACAAAAATTACAAAATATATGTATTTAAAAATTTTACCAAAAAAAGGTAAATAAGGATACAATTCTTCAAGGAAAAGCTTTATACTTTCTAAAAATTATTATTTTTTTATTTATTTTGAGATAGGGTCTCTCTACATTGAGAGCTCTACTTGAGCTCCTCCTGACAGCCTCCTGAGTAGCTGGGATTACAGGCATGCACCACCATGATTGGCCATAGACAAGATCTTTTCACACTTTTAGTAGTACGGAATGAATTCGGCAAAGGAAAACTGAATATCTTGGTGTTGTGGTAAGAGTTTTTGTGGTTCTGGGTGCTACAATGACTTTGCTAGATGTCAAAGTAGTTTTGGGTTTGGGAGTAGCTCTCATGATATCTAGAGCTTAGTTCCTGGCTTAGTTCCTGTAAACAGGACAACAGACCAGAGTCTAACCAGTTGTGTGGTACCTATGAAAATAGTGACAGAATCGACCTGTTACAGCCAGTGCAAGATGCCAGCTGTGGCTGAGTTCAATTTCTACTCTGCACTATTTTTGCAGTTAGAAAATGCTTGATCTTTCCCCCAAAGTTTATCTATGAGCCACCCATTTTGATGCTAGTTCAGAACTGCCTTGCTTGTTTTTCTGTTTGATCAGCAGTATGTCATCCACAGACATCTTCCTCCTGCCTTGGATGGAGGGTGGTGGAGCCCTCATGGACCTAACTTCAACATCACTCCATTCCTCACATCTACCCTTACACTTCCCCAACCAGGAAGTTGAAGATTCTTCCATGGGCCTTCAGGAAATTTTACTTTATATTTTCCACTATAATATATGCCTTAGTCTCTGGTTAACCTACCTAAAATTTATGCCAGAGAAGACTTGAAGAGATTGCCACTCCAATAATTGAGATTGCAATTATTCAAAGCCTACACAATTACCATAGTATCACACAATTTTAGTTAGTTTTTGTTGTTGTTGTTGTTGTTGTTGTTGTTGCTGTGACCCAAAGACCTGAAAAGAACAACTTGAAGGAGTAAAATTTATTTTGGCTCATGGTTTCAGAAGTTCCATTCTGGTCGACTCGCTCCTTAGGCACCTGAGGTGAGAGAGAAGGGCAAGCAGAGGAAAATTTCTCAGGACATGACAAACAGGAAGTGGGGGGTGGGGGGAGGACAAAATATAAACTCCAAAGGCACACCTTACTGTCACACTTCTTCCAGTCACACCTTACCTCCCTACAGTTACCACCTAGTTAATTCATATCAGTAAATTATTTCATTTATTAGGTTATACCTCTTATACTCTAATCATTCATCTCTGAAAATTCTTGAATTGTCTCACACGTGAGATTTTGGGGAACACCTGATATCTAGACCATAATATTCCACCCCATTCCCCCAAAGCATATGCCCATCTCACAGTGCAAAATACATCTTGCATTTCCAAGAGTCCCCATAGTCTTAAGAGTTCTAGCAGTGCTCAACGGTCCAAGTCCAAAATCTCATCTGAGTCTCAAAGCAAACTCTTAACTATGAGAGTAAAGATCAAAAGCAAGATGTGTTTATCCAATACATAATGACACAGAGCAAACATTTCCATTCCAAATGGGAGAAGTAGGCACATGGAAAACAAAAAAGGATGGAACCAAAGCAAGACCAAAATTTAGCTGAGCAAACAAGTCCAATAGCTCCACATCCAACATCTGGGGCACATATCATTGTGATATTCTCTCCAAAGGTCTTGTGTAGCTCCACCTTATTGGTTGCAGCTCACATGGCCTCACTCTTGGCTTGGTTCTGCTTGTAGCTTTCCTCAGCAGATATCCCACATGACTGGCAGAGATCTCTATAACAGCTTTGGCTTACTTCTCATATCTTCCCTCTCAGGGGAAGCTTGCAGGGACTCTGACTCTGTTACATTTTGCAGCAAACCCACTTCTCAGTACCAATTTCTGTTTTAGTTTCTTTCATCACTGTGACCAAAAGATCTGAGAAGAACAACATAGAAGAGGAAAAGCTTATTTGGCTCACGGTTTCAGAGGATCTATCTATGGTTGGCTGATTCCACAGCTCTGGATCAGTGGTAAGGCAGAACATCATGGTGGGAGGACATGGCAGAGGAAAGCTACTCCAGACATGGCAAACAGGAAGCAGGGGTGGGTGTAGAGGGGTTAAGGGAACACTCTGCTCATCACAGACAAAATATAAACCCCAAAGGTGCACCCCAGTGACCTGCTTCTTCCAACAAAACCCTACCTGCCTTACAGTTACCACCCAGTTAATATCAGTGTATTAATCTACTGATTATGTCACAACTCCCATAATCTAATCATTTAACCTCTGGAAAATTTTGCATTGTTTCACACATGAGTTTTGGGAAGACACCTCATATCTAAACCATAACATCTAGTATGAGCTGTCTATTACAGTCTGCATTAGAACTTAGTTTTTGGCCACAAGATATGTGAGCATAGATGTGTTCAAAACAATATCTAAAGATTTCTTCCTGAGATTATTGATTATTTCAATTATTCCAAGACGATATGGAGATAGCAAAACTTCCAAATGCCATACCAAACTCAATAGTTAGGCAAACTTTGTCTTTGGATCGAAGATAGAAAAGACATATACAGGAAACAAGGGGGTTTAAGATAAACAAGAAAAAGTTACAAAAGTGCGGGGAGTAGCATTTGCCAATTTCTGTGGTATAAATACCCCACTATGGCCAAATTCAAGGCACTACCATGAAGTCAACCAACTTCCAAATTTCTTAAAATTTTACAATTCGTTCTTTCGAGCTTCAAGCTCTTAAACTAGTTTCCAATATAGCCCTGGCTCTGCCTGTCCTCTTGTCTGTGAATTACCACCCAAAGGCATGGCTTTGATGAATGATTGATGGCTTTGAATGATTACACAGTACTATTGTTTTGTTGCTGCTTTGTGATATGTTTTTAATTGCCTATAATTAGTTTTATAGTCCCATTGATATGTAAAATGTATATAAATTGCTTCTTGGCTGATATATGTGAATAAATTTTGCCATGAAAGAAGAGAAAGTCTGGTAGCTCTACCCTTTCACTTATCTCTCCTCCAATTCTCTCTCTGGCATACAGCCTGATGGAAATGAATAAACAGCTCATAAACAGACACTGGGAAATATGGTAATATTTTGACTTACTGATGTTTGTAAAAGCTTCTCTCTGACTCAGGCTTGAACCAATAAAATTACTACTTAGGATACAGAAGAAACTCAAAATACCACAATGACCAGTGTAAGTGAAGAAAAGGAGTGAGAGAAGCCCTGGTGACCATGCAATAAGAACAAAAATATATACCATACATTTCCATGTATTTTATGGCCCTTTAGTTCATGAAGCACCTGTGCACACATCCTCCAACTGTTCAGGACACTTTATTTTACAAGGACATTGATAAATGAGAGAGCACCCAGTGGAGACCAATAACAAAGCGCTAACATTTCTGAGCTGTCTATAATGAGCCTTGCACTCCACTAGTAGACTTACCAGTCAGTCTTATTTAATTCTTTCTGTTCCTCTATGGTCTTACAGATGAGGAAGACCATAATTGGGGATTTTGATTAATAACTTGTCTTCTGTCATCAATCTGGTAAATGGGGATTCCAGACGTGGTACTTCTAGCCACTAGTTTTAGGTAGTTTTTAAAAACATAATTTCTCCAGAGTATACACTAACCAAAGACATGTTAAATTCTCTCTGTTCTTGAGAAAATTGGGATAAGTGAGTATGCTGATTTCATAGATGAGGAAATTGAGGTTGGGAGCTTTTTCCCTAGCATGTTCACATTCATGATCCTTTGATATCCTGCTCCACACTGCCAAATGCCTCTTTCCATTGCTGCAGCCGCTGGGGTTAGGGGGTGTACACTCAGTCTCCCTTGATCATTTCCAATATTTCCTCTTTGTGGCCACAGAAGAACTTGGCAATGTGCTGTGTGGTGCATAGCTAATTAGCAGTTATTCATGCCTTCTCTTTAATTTGTTCACAGGGCATTTCCTGAGATCTTTGAAAGCAATTGGGCCACAACCCTTTGTGGGCAAGGAGAGGAATTACAGTGGTTGGAAGAAGACAAATTGCGATGTCAGCTTGATTACAGTGCTGGGTCCTGCTCAGTCCAAACTTTGAGATAGAGAGCCTTTCCACAGGAAATCCTTTTATAGGATTTTTATAGACCATCGACAACAGTGCCACCTGTTACCCACCAAGGGCATAGCAAAGGAAGCTCTGTGGGAGAATTTGTGGATAGCTTGGTGCTAAGGGAAGGACCCTATAGAGAGTGTTTGCCTTGGAGGACTCCCTCAATTCAGGACAGTTGAGATTTATTCATCTGAACACTCAAAAGAACTGATTTAAGAGGAAAGACATTCACCTGAATGGGCAATATGCTTCCTGGCCCTGCAATAAATCCTCACTGATATATTGCTGACTGGCTGACTTTCTAGTTGGTTCTGACCTTTATTTATAGTGACTTAACAAGAAATAAGTCAGAAATAGCCGCTTTGGAGCTGTTCATGCTTTAATTTTGGATAACTTTCAAGAAGGAACACTCATGGAGCCCTCTCTGTGCAAAGAACTAAGTTAGGTCTTTCAACATAACTTATCTCATTTAATTTGGGATGCAAATTAAGTGATAACATTCTCTTGATTTTTAAATGAAGAGGATCTGGTTAAGTGTGCAGTAGGCTTAATTTAACCCCAAGTCTTCAGATTCTAATTCCAGGGCTCTTTCCACTCATATTCAGTTACTTCTTAGGTGAAAGGTAGTATAACATTTTAATTGTGAATGTCCTATTCCTAGATTCCCAGGGCATGTCACTGTATCTCATCAGCATGTTACCAGCCTCATTTGTCTTAATGCCCCCAAATTATGTTCAGTGACAGTCCTACTGAAATGCTGCCAATATATAGATTGGTCATTCTTTCTTCCTAATTTTGCTTGTCATTTCTACCTAAAAATGTGTTCTCCTTCACCTCATAACACAGTATGAACTTATTACTTCCAAGATCATTTCAATCACCGTGTCACCTTAAGAAAGCCATCTGGAGGATGCCCACAAGTCATGAGTTTTAAAGGACTACTGAATGAGCCCGGTTGATTTCATAATCCATTTATAATGCTTCTGCTTTATCACTAATTAGTTATCATCTCCCGATTATTTTAACTTCTGTATCTTGCATACCTTTAACTGTGTATTGCTTTTGAGAAATAAGTTTATGTTCCATGATTAGTGCTTCTTTCCTATAGCGTGACCACGTTTTTGACAAAGAGAACCTCCAGGGTTCAAATTTAAGATTAGAGATCTTGTTGTCTAAGAGGACTGGATCTTTTAAATTCCGAATTCTGAGACTTTTTTTTTTTAAACCACCTGTGTATTTTAGAGCCCTGAAACAGTTATAAACTCAATTTCACATTGTTTATTACATTCATTATATCTTTCTTTCATAATCATAGTGGCTCTTAACCATTCAAATACCTCAAGTCATCCACGTGGACGTATATATTACATCATTACACTCTAATTCTGTCATCTGAATTATTACTAAGGGCAGAGAGTAATTGAGGGAATGCAGAAAATAAATTATCACTGCAAATCATTATAATAGGTTAGTCAATTACCCTGACATCCTATCACAATTATCTTTCATGTAGCTGACATACTTCACAGTATTTACTAAATATCTGAAATTCACTAACGCCATTGTATGGAGACCGAGAAGTATTCCAAGAACGACTGCATTTGACTTGAAGATAATGTATAATAACAGGTATCTTAAAGACTGAAGAGAAATTCATTTTCAATGAGAGAATCTTAAAGGTCATTCTTTTAAGTTATGAGATCTTTTTCTCTTTAAATATCTATTTCTAAACATATATCTTTGTCTAATAAAATGAAGCAGCTTGTAAGAAAATTTAACCTTGTCTTCATGTAGACATCCAGTAATGCCTACGTGGGTAAAATATGTATAAAGTATAAGCTTTGGAACCCCATAAAAGTGGATTTAAATTCTTGCTTTACTATTTAGGGCAATTGAGGGTACACAAAATGCAAAATCCTTAACTCAAATGCTTCACACAGGAAAATATTATTATTTCACAGTAAGATGCTGGGAGAAATGGTGGTTTTGTGGTCAATTTTTCACTTTCAAGAAGTCATTACAGATTCCCAGTCTCTCTGATCTTTATCTTTGCCATCTTTAGTGCTTTCAATGTTTTCAGACCAAAGCCAGACATTACAGCAGTTGTACATGTAAAGCTACCCAGAATATCACTCACTAGAAGGAGAGCTCATCTATTCTTCCACAGTCTGTATTTTTGTAAAGAATCACCTTCCCAGGAGCTTCAAAGCAACGGACTCCTGGGTTTCCTTTAGAAATGGGTGACGTGTTTAGCTCTTAACCAATCATGGCCACGGGATGGGCTGGTCTGGACTGGTTTAACCAATCAGGATTCATCCTCTGGGAGGGCATTGTGGAGGAGGGTGCGCTTGATAAACTACACTCCAAAGAAGGAAGAGTGATGGGAAGCGAAGAACTGTAGCTCCTTAGCTGTGAAGCATACTCCTTAATGCCTTTAAGTTTTAATTTCTAAATAGAAGAATGGAAATAATACCTACCCCTCATAAAAGAATGAGAACTAGACAAGGCGACCTTTTCCCAGAGAGCTGCTAGTGGCTTGTTTTGCTTGACTCAAGGCGGCACTGTACCTCCCTGTCAATGCTTCTTCAGTCTACTGCAGACTGTTGTCAGGCACTGGTTTTTGGTACTTTCAGTGAATTTGCTTCTTGCTGATTATCACTGTTCCTAGTCTTTGGGTTTTCTTTGACTAATGGTCCTGCTCTATCTTGTCTCTTTCCTTTTCATTTCTTTCTCTTTTGTCAGTTCTATCTCGACTGTGCCTTTCTTATCTCTAAGTTTTACAATGTGTGTGTGTGTGTGTGTGTGTTTAATATATATTCATGGTTCATAAGGGAAAGGATTTTTCCTACTTAGCAAACACCTTTGTACCCTGCACTTATTTGAGATTAAAGAGAACATTTTCTCTCTAGATGCTTGTGTAATTATGTATGTATATTGCCTTTGAAATCAGAATCATTGGATTGAGATAAGTAGAGATAAACAGAATATTGAACGAACATTTCATGTTCAAATGACTATGCAAAGTGCTGATAGAGATGAGGTGAAGCATGGGAAGAATAGCAGAAAGGCTGAGGAATGGCAGGTTTATACAAATAAATGGTGAGCAGTAAAATAAAACACAGTATAAGAACACATTTGGAGAACTTTGCTCTGCTAAAAAGTTGGAACTTTATATTTTGTATAGGGGAGGAGACAGATCATTAAATATTTTCATTAGATGTGAAATAAGAAGAAAACATGATTACAGATCTGTGAGTGGCATAAAAGACAATTTAGAAAGAGTGTAAAATACTTCAATCAAACCAGTTAAGAGGTTATCAGTCAGGTTAGACTAGGGTATGCTAAAGAGACAAATGACCCCAGAATTCTTATTACTAAAACAAATGCTTATTTCTCATTCATATAATTTGTTCATTACCAGGAGGAAGGAAATTCTGCTCACTATGTTCACACAGAGATCCAGCCTGATGGAGGTGCTACTATCTTAAATTTTGACAATTTGTGTGACAAAGAGGAAAGAAAGTTCTAGAGGATCTGCACCAGTAATTAAATGTTTTGGCACTAACGTGGTGTGGTAAAGTACAGATAGGTAATACTAGCTTGCAAAAGCCAAATGTGTGCATCTCTTCCCAACTCTGGGTTATATTGGTAATTTGAAAGAAACCATTGGGGGAGTATTTGCATTGTAGAAATAAGTAAGTACTACAAATAAAGATCCCCTCACCCCTCACTCCCCTGAATCACCCAGTTATTATACATTTACCAATACATTTCTGAGCTCGCCTCACTTTCATTCATAATTTATTGGCTGAACCCAAATACAAAGGGACCAAAAAGTTCAACCATACCATTGCCTCGTGGGAAGTAGGCTGCCAAGAAAACACTAATGGCAGCTACAGGATAATGCAAGGGTCCAAGTGTTTATCTGTTTATACATTTATCCAACAAACATGTATGGAACACTTAAGACTTTAGCCTAGGAACAATAAAAATGAGAAGGAGGAAAGTTTTAACTTGGACGCTGTTGCAGATACCAATTTTTAGTCTCCTGGCTCCTTGCCCTGCTCAGGACACTGGAGACAGGTTTTGTAAACATTTTTCCTTTGCTAGTGAAGGTTTCAGGACAGATGCTGCCAAGAAAAATAGCTTCTTTCCGGTTCTGGTGTGATTTCTTTATGTCTTTATCTCACACTACACATTTGGCATAAGACATACCCAGTAGAGCTCATGCCCAGAAGTTTTCAGAGGCACCCTCAAGGAACCCTTCTTAGCAAGTTCCATGGAAACCTTAGCCGGTTTCCCAGAATATCCAGCAGCTTACCCCACAGGTCGCTTCCTGGCAGCTTTCTAGTGAGTCCTTCTGATGCCCCAGTCAGTTCCCAGTGAAGTCAGTAGTATTCATCATGAGCTGCTTTCCAAAAAGTTTTTCTAGCACACCACCGGCCACTGTCACCCTGGCAGTACTCCAATTGGAGATATCAGCTTGTCAGCCTCACCCCAGGGTCCTCTGCCTGTTAATCTCCACCTACCAACTGTAGACTAACTCCAGCCAGGCCCACTTTATGGCAATGAAACATGTGACATATGAGAGCATAGCCACTACTGAGATGACTTGGAGAGGAGAAAAGTGATATCTTCAAAAGTGAACCAACTAGCAGCCAACGCCATAGCCATCTCAAGCGGCAGCCTCCATCTTGGGATACTGGTCAGGGCCTGGAAGCCCAATATCAAAATCATTGTTCAATTGCTGGATGTTTGTCCACTTGGGGGCCTTTCACAGGCCCATTGCCCACTGCCGCCTGGAAGTCCATTATCAGGGTACCCACAGGTTTGGTTACATGGGTCTGCCACAATCTTGGGACACCTGCCAACTCCTGGGAGTCTAGGGCCTTGGGCTTGCAGGTTTGCTACCGCCACCACCGCCAACTCAGGGCGCAGCCACCTCAGTCTGGGGACAACTGCCAGGATCTGGAGATCTATTGTTAGGTCTTGTTGCATCTGAGGTTTTCCTCCTGGGTATGCTAGTGGCTGCCCTCTGGCTGCTTCTTTGGAGGATCACTCTTTTTTGTGAGCATATCCCTGGTGGTCTCCCTAAAAGCAGAAATGTCATTGAAATATTGGAACTGCAACAAGACAGAGCCTGGAGAATCTGAGGCCCAGATCCATCAGATTGCAACTGGGTCTGCATGGGCCAGTCTGGGCCTGGTAGGCCTATGGAAAGCCAGAGACCGGGGGCATTTCCCAGGGGAGAGCACAGGTTGGAGAAACTGGAGAGAATAGGCTCTCTTCAGCTCAGTGATCATGAAGTACACAGGGAGAAAGAGGCCAGGTACAACGGGTAGGAAATACTATCCTGCATTCTATCAGATCATAATGGAATGAAATGAGAAATCAATGATAAAATAAAAAATACAAGCTACATTAACACCTGGAGGCAAAAAAAAAAACACAAAACATTCTATTGAATGACAAATGGGTAGCAGAAAAACTCAGGGAGGAAATATAAAAATACTTAGTGGTAAATGAGAACACTGTTAGGACATATCAAAATATCTGGGATAAGGGCTGGGATTGTGGCTCAGCCAAACAGAGCTCACCTGGCACATGCAGGGCACTGGCTTCGATTCTCAGCACCACATAAAAATAAAATAAAGGTATTGTGTCCAATTACAGCTAAAAACCCCCAAAATATTAAAAAAAATAATCTCTGGGATACTATGAAGGCAGTGCTAAGAAGAAAGTTCGTTGCATTGAGCTCTTTTATTAAAAAGAATAAAAAGTCAACAAATAAATGACCTAACATTACATCTCAAAGCCCTAAAAAAGGATGAACAGATCAACATCAAAAGCAGTAGAATATAGGAAATAATTAAAATTAGAGCTGAAATCAATGAAATTGAAACAAAAGAAACAATTCAAAAAATTGACAAAACAAAAAGCTGGTTCTTTGAAAAAATAAATAAAATTGATGAATAATTAGCTATGCTAGAGAAAGAGAAAGAAAACTCAAATTACTAAAATTAGTGATAAAAAAGGAAACATCAAATAGACACTATGGAAATACAGAATATAATTAGAAACTATTTTGAAAATTTATACTCCAATAAAATAGAAAATTTCAAAGACATTGACAAATTTCTAGAGATATATAACCTACCCAAACTGTATCAGGAAGACATACACAATTTAAACAGATAGATTTCAAGTAATGAAATAGAAGAGGCCAGCAAAAACTTACCAACCAAAAAATGCCCAGGAACAGCTGGATTCTCAGCTGACCTCTACAAGACTTACAAGGAAGAATTAGCACCAATATTCCTCTAATTATTCCATGAAATAGAAAAGGAGGGAACACTTCCAAACTCATTCTATGAAGCTAGTATCACCCTGATACCAAAACTAGACAAAGACACACCAAGGAAAAAAACTTCATACAAATATCCCTAATGAACATAGACACAAAAATATCAATAAAATTCTGGCTAATTGCATACAAAAACATATTTGAAGATAGTGCACCACAATCAAGTGGGATTCATTCCAGGGATGCAAGTTTGGTTCAACAAAATGGAAATCAATAAACATAATTCATCACATCCATATACTTAAAGACAAGACTCATATAATCATCTCAATAGATGCAAAAAGCATTTGACCGAATATAACACCCCCTCATGTTCAAAACACTAAAAAAACTAGGAATAGTAAGAACGAATCTCAACAAAAGCTATCTATGCTAAGTCCAAGGCCAACACCCATGCTACATGGAGAAAAATTGAAATCATTCCCTCCAAAAACTGGAACAAGACAGGGATGCTCTCTTTCACCACTTCTATTCAACATAGTCCTTGAAACACTAGCCAGAGCAATTAGACAGGCCAAGGAAATTAAAGCGATACAAACATGAAAATAACTCAAACAATCACTATTTGCACACGATTCTACATTTAGAAGATTTCAAAAATTCCACCAAAAACTTCTAGAACTAATTAATGAATTCAGCAAAGTAGCAGCATTTAAAATCAATACCCATCAGTCAGTGCATTTCTATACATCACTGATAAATCTGCTGTAAGAGAAATTAGGAAACCTACCCCCTTTTCAATGGACTCAAAGAAATAAAATAAAATACTTGGGAATCAATCTTAAAAAAAAAAACACAAGTGAAAGACCTCTGCAATGAAAATTTTAGAACAACACTAAAGAAAGCAATGAAAGAAGACCTGAGAAGATGGAAATATCTACCATGATCTTTAAGGCTTAAAGAAGAATGAAATTATGGCATTTACTGGTAAATGGATATAGCTGGAATATGTCATGCTAAGTGAAATAAGTCAAACCCCAAAAAACAAAAGGCCTAATTATTTCTCTGATAAGCAGAGGCTCATCCATAATGGGGAGGGGCAGAGAAGAATGAAGGAATTTTGTATTGGGCAGAGGGAGGGAAGGAAGGGGAGGGAGTATCAGGAAGAAGGACAGTGGAATGAGATGGACATTATTACCCTATACAGATGTATGACTATACAACTGGTGTGACTATGTACCATGTACAGCCAGAGGAATGAGAAGTTGTGCATCGTTTGTGTAAAATGTGTTGAAATGCATTCTACTGCCATGTATAACTAATTAGAACAAATTAAAACATTTTAAAATCTCAGCTTTGCTATTTGCCAGCTGCATGACTTGGTGAAGGTCATTTACCACCTTTGAGCCTACCTTTTTCATCTTTAAATGGGATAATTGTATTTCTCCCTTAGGGTAGCTGTGAGCATCAGTAAGATGACTTGTGTTAAGAGCTCAGTCTAGAGCCTGGCACCAAGAGTGTACCCACTAGGCAGGGTCACACGAAAAGTGACCTAACCCAGGTTTAGAGGCTCATGCCATAGAAATGTCAATGAGAAACATGAGTTTGGGGAAGGAACAACTTTATTCTGTGGCCAAAAAATGGAGAAGAGGGAGCTTGGCTCACAAATCATTTCTCCAGTCCAGAAGGTTGGAGGATATGATTCTTCATAGGATAGGAATAATGGGGCTAAGGAATAGCCTCATAGGAAGATGAGTATTCACATCTTTCTGGGGAAATGGGTGGAGATCTTCCAGAAACTCAGGCATCACCTGTGAAGATAGAGATGCCCAGCCTCTACTGACATTCCAATCATCCATGGGACATTTTCAGGCTCTGCATGCAGGGAAGAGCTCTGAGCCTGAGTTTTCCTGGGATCATATCAAGGCCCAATGTATAGAGTATTTACCAAATGAATTGGTTTTGGAGTGTGAAGGTCTCCTTCTACTCTCTCGTCACTCATTCACCAGTTTAGGCATTGATTTGTTTACCTGGCAATCACTGAGCTTCCATGTGCCAGGCAGGGCCACAGGTAGAAGAAGACCAGGAGGGCCTTGGGCACCAGGCTTCTGGCTTGGGTCTCCTCCACTCTCGGGGTGGGGGAGCACAACCCTTGAGGATCCCAGGTCATGGGCATGCGGGTAGGTGCTAAGTTGTCCATGACATGGGTCTGGAGGTACCAGGAACCAGACAGGGATAGGAGGAATGTGCTGTCCATATGTAGAGAAGCCTGACATGGCCAACACACTTGGGTCAGAGTTTCTGTATTCTTGGGCTACCTTGCAAATCTTTCTCAAAGTGCCTATGCCACAGGAAGGGGTTGTGTCAATCTAGGATCGCTGCTCCTCATCCTGCCTAAATCTGCTGAGGGCCTGATGGAGACAGGGAACAGGGCTACTGAAGGTCCACTGTGTGGCTCTGGGAGGACAGGCAGGGCCATGGAAAGGCAGGTCTTGCCCCTGATGAGGAAACATGTCAACAGCTTTCCAGCCACAGTAGGCATGCGGGGGACATCAGGATGCTTGTGCACTGCAGGACATGCCATTGACCAGATCATCTCAGTGGTAGGGAGTGGAGACCCCCTACCTGGGCCTGACGCCCTGGCAATCTGCTTCTGGCTCTAAGTTGCCAACAAGTAACTGTGTGACCCAGATAAGTCATTGATCCTGCCTGACCTTCCTTTCCTTATTTCTCCAGTTGAGATATTGTGCACTTGGACAAATCCCTGGGACCCAGGCCCATATGAGAGAGTGGAAAGGGAAAAATGCACTGTAAACAGTCAAGGGCTCAGCCTTTCCCAGCAGGACATGGAACCAGAAGCCAGAAATGAGAAGACAACAGACTGGACGACACACAGAGTAGAAACTTCCCTGTGAAGAAAGAGCCCAGAAGAACATTAAGAGACTGATCTGGCAGGCTGGGGGACACAGTGCCAATATTCATGATAATATGGTTCACAGATAAAGCTCCTCACAAATTAAGAAAAGAGAAATGGACAAAGGATATTTTAGGGGAAATACTAGTAGGCAATAAACATGAAAAAAAATTTGTACATTTTATCACTATTCCAAGAAGTTTCACATTCAAAATACCAGTGAACTCACATCTGTTTCTAGCAGACTGGGAGAGTTTGCTGCTGCTTTTTGGCACTGGGGTGAACACAGGGCCTCACGCATGGGTGCAGGTCCAGTGCTCCAGCAGGGAGCCACCTCCCCAGGACTCAGAAACATTTCTGAAGACCAAAGCTTTTCGACATCAACAAGAACGTAGTGATGTTGGGTTTCCCACACACCTTCTGGGAGTGTACATCCACAGGACTTTTTCAGATCACAGTGGAACAATATGTCTGTGTTTTTCAGGACCTACCCTTTGACCCCACCAAATCTCTTATAGGAATGGATCCTGCACTAAAGATTGCCAGTGTGCCCAAAGGCACATAGACATTAGAGAAAAGCCAGAGGAACTCAAGTGTCCACAATTAGAGGAACCCTGAGGTAAATGCTGGTACCTACACATGGGATACAAATGAGGCAATTTAACAAACAATGTAGGTCTCTGTGCACAAGCTGAGAAGGTTTCTAAGATGTGTTGTGAAGTGACAAAGCTCAAACCCCAATATAATAAATAGCTCATGGCTTTATTTTTTAAAACCTTGAAGGAAGGAGGTATGAATGGGTGTGCATGTGGACACAGGCAATTGTCAGGAGGGGTGTGCACATAACTTGTGGTTGCTGCTGGGAATGGGCTCTGGTTGAGAGCAGGGTTTGGGGAGCTTCCAGGTTGGGGCACTACATCCCTCTTTATGGATGAATTTCATACAGTGAGCACTGCTGTTACAAAAAAATAAAAAATAAAAAATAGCCAACAGGGTGGGAAGGGAGAGCAGGTCCACCCCCCTACCTGGGTCCAGGACTGCTCCTGGCCCACACGTGGGACTACTGGTGGCCTTTGCTGTTCATTTCTTTCCAGAAGCCCTTCTTCCTCTCCCCTGCCTCTCTTGGCACAATCCACCCTTCCCTGCACCTCATCAGTGCCCCACCTCACAGTTGGCTTCTGTTGCATAGCAAATGAACCACCCCCCAAACCACAGGGCACATCCCCATGAACATGTCTTCTTCCCTGTGTGGGACATGCAGCTATTCAGCTGAGGTGGGGGGATAAGGAGGGCTTACTCATGCATCCCTGGGACAACTAGAGCTGCTCTGGTGGGGCTGGGACACCTTAGCCACATCGGGCACCCACCCATGTCTTTCTCATAGTGATGTTAGAAACATAAGAGGCCAAAGGGGTGGGGTAGGTGGGGTAAGAAGGAACGGAAAGACACAGGATGCCTCAGGAGGCCTGCACACGCAACTGGCCCCTTCTCATTTGCATCTCTTTCTACTGACCAGAGACAGCCACAGAGCCAAGCCCAGGTTCTACAGGAAGAGATCCATTGCACCTTTTACTTTAGGGGAACTCCAAGTCACATGACCAAGAGCTTGACTGCTGGAAAGAGTGAACAATTGGGGCCCTTAAGGCGATTTCCTTCAGACACCATGAAGAGGGAAAAGAGGAGCCAGAGAAAGGGACGGGTTTGCCACCAGGTAACCAAAGCATCCATTGTACACTTTACTCATTCCCTTGTTTTATGCTACACTATTGTGAAAAAAAAACCAAACAAACTACTTTTTGCAAATTCATTCCATTATTAATGAATATTTAAGTCTTTTCTACATTGGGGCTCCATTCACAAATGATCCCAAGTGTCTTGGTGCACATGGAATCATGTTTCTGTTGCGTGTGTTCCTGCCATGGAGTAGAATTGGTTGGATCATGGGATATGAGTGTTTCCAATTTAGGTAAATGATCCTAAACTGTTTCCCCACATCTTGTATGGAGTTATACCCTCACCAGGAGTTTATCAGATTTCCTGATAAAAAGTTCCACTTTCTAGACAACATTTCAGAAGGGAGTTCATCACTGTAGATGTTAGGGAGAAATAAATTGCATTTTAAAAAACCTGGTGAACCAATGATTTCATATCCTCTTACTGGAAAGACAAGCCCCCACCCCCTTCTATGATTTATCAAGATCATATATAGAGAGATCTGTTTCTAAGTTCTTTATTTTTTATCAACAGTTTACTCTTCTTCAAACCAATATAAATTACTTTAATCACATCATTTTCATAATGATTCTTGATATCTACTGAAGAAATACTTCCAATTTCATTTTTTAACAAATTGTCTTGGTTGTTCTTGGCTCTTTACATTTTTCCAATAAAGTCTTACACACTACAAAATTCACGCTTTCAAGTCTATAGTTCTATTTTTTTTTTGTCCTGGGAATTGAACCAAGCGTTTCTTTACTTTAAAAGGGACATATATCCAAGGCCTTTTTTTAAAATTTGAGACAAGTTCTCACTATGTTGTTTAAGGCCTCACTAAGTTCCTGACACTGGCCTTGAATTAGTGATCCTGCTGCTCAACCTCCCCAGTTTCTTGGATTACAGGTGTGCAACTCTGCACCTAGCTATCAGTTCTGCTACTTTTAAAGTAGTCATGTTATCACAATCAAGATACAGTTTCCTAACCAGAGCAGCTCCCCAGTTGGGCTGGGGCTGTAGTTCAGTGGTAGAGAGCTTGCCCCGCATGCACAAGGTCCTGTGTTTAATGGACCAGCACCGCAAAGGAACAATTCCCTTGTGATATCTGCAGGCAACCCCTGCCTCTACCTCCAGCCCCTGGCATCCAATGGTTGGATTTCTTTCTCTTTTCTAGAATGCCATATGAATGGAATCATGCACTATTGAAGCCTTTTGAATGTGGCTTATTTCTGTTATCATAAATTATTTTGATTTTCATCCATGTTATTTCCGTTAACATAAATTATTTGATTTTCATCCATGTTTGTTTATATCAGAAGTATTATCATTTTATTGCTGAGAGCGTTTTACAGTGTGGACATATCATGGTTTGTTAGGGGACATTTGGATTGCTTCCAGAGTGAGGTGATTACAAATAAAAAATTATGCTAATAAAACGATTGTTCAAAATGTTTATAGTTTTTTTGTTAGCAAATTTCTCTGAAACAAATTTAGTGAGAATCATCCCAGGGGAATGGGAGAAAGGACAGAGGAGCAGGGCAGAGGAAGGGTCCCAGGGAAGCAGTCTCTGATGTCTTCTGCAGGTGGGGGCAGAGGAGAGTCCTGATGTCCCGATGGATGCAGAAGGGTGCTTGGTGCTTGGTGCTTGGGCAGAAAAACCTGAGGTCGTTGACACATCTTGCTCCTGCAGTGGTTCGGAGTCCACACATCTAATGCCCATACAAGGTGTCAGGATCCACAGAGCACAGGGTCCTCTGGCTGTCCACTGATTTTGCCTGGGTCATCTCTTTCCTTCACTGGACCTACACTTAATGAAGCTGCCACCTTTCTGCCCTCTTACATTGGAGCCAACTTATTGCTGACATGTGGTGTGCAACAACACAGTTCTCGGACACAGGTAGCAATCCTCCTGTCAACCCATCTCAAGAACCTTCTGAGGGCATTGAGTTGCCCAGAGTCAGGCTGAGGGCCTACATCAGGTGTGGAGGCCCCTGCTGGCTGCAAGTGGAGATGGAGAGCAGGCTCACTGGCACTCCTGATGTGCTTCTGCCCTGCCTGCCTGGCGCCCTCAGGCAGCTGAGGCTCACAGGGCAAGGGGAAGGTGCTCAGGGCAGGCTCGCTGGGGCTCCTCTTTGGGAGCACTGGGGAATGGGAAAGATCCACGGGATGTGGGCAAGGCTTCACCCTGGGAGGCACAGGCTTCCCCTGGAACATGCAGCCTGCCCCCTGGCTTTTCTGGTGCTGGAGCAGGAGGTAGGTAGCCATGGCCGCATTGAACTTTCTCTTGGCCAGGGACACCCAGGTCTTGCGCAGATCATAACCCATATCAAACATGGTGGTCAGTATTTCAGGGTCTGGGCGTATGGGGATTGGTTCACGATAATCATGGGGTAAATCCTGCTTACCCTGTGTCAGCCATGGATGCTGAAGGATCTGCTTGGCTGTGGGCCGCTTCTGGGGGTCCAGGGTCAGCATTTGGCAGATGAGCATTCGCGCTGCCAGGGAAACACAGGGAGGGTTGCGGTAGGTTGCCAGCATGATCTGACTCAGCATCTCCTTAGAGGTGTTGCCACCAAATGGGTACCTCCCTGTCAACATAAAATGCAGAATGACACCCAGGCTCCAGATGTCCACCGGGGGCCCCTCATACGCTTTCCTCAGGATAATCTCGGGGGCAAAGAGTGACAAAGTGCCCCAGAACTGGTGCAGCTTCTGCCCAGGCGTGAACCTGGCACTGAAGCCAAAGTCAATAAGTCTGGCGTGGTTTCTGGCATCCACCATGATGTTCTCTGGCTTCAGGTCTCGGTGCACGATGCCCTTGTCGTGGCAGTAGCTCACGGCACTCACTACCTGCCAGAAAAGTCTGCGGGCCTCTTCCTCCTGCATGCCACCCTGTGGCACGTGGTCCAGTAGCCGACCCCCACCTGCGTGTTCCATCACCATGTAGATATTTCTGTGGGTCTCAGCAACCTGCAATAACTGGATCACATTGGGATGCTCCAGGCTCCTCATCATCTCTGGTTCGGAGAGGACCAGGAAGTTCTGCCTTTTCTTCCGCAGGACTTTGATGACCACCTCTACCCCAGTCAGGCGATGGCGGGCTAGTTTGATCTTGCCAAACACGCCAAACCCAATGTCCCTCAGGACCTCATACTGGTCCCTCAGGACTGCCTTCTGGCAGGACCTGGGCCCCTGCAACACAACACTACTCTCACTACTCTGGCTATGCATCCTAAGCAGGAACACCAACCAAGGATGCTAGCAAAACAAATAAAAATAAAAATAAAAACAGACCAAAACAACAAATCAAAATCAATAACAGAAACAAGACAAAACAACAAACCCAAATCAAAGAACCAATAGCCAAGGACCACCAGCAACAACTGCCAACCGCCAACCACCAAAAGTACTAACTATCATGGAGTCGGACAGGTTACCACCAAGAGCTTCCTGTACTTGTGTACAAAATCTCAGCCAAGGTTACTCTCTTATATACCTGCACTTTGAAACTTACTCACAATGGCTCCTTGTGACATTAGAGCAATTAATTGCTCTGCCATGCCTGGCCATAACTCCCAGGGGTCATCTCCCTTTGGGGCCTTCAGAATTTCTTCCATTTTCAGAATAGGAATAAAGAAGGACTACAGACAATTTTTGCTTTAGTGGGTCACAGAGACTGATGTGTACTTGCTTAGGAATTAATATTCTGTGGAACTTCAATGTAATTTTCACTTTCCATCTAAAAACCTGTAATAACTTTTGGTTATTTCCTTAAACACAGCACACAAAAATAGCATTTGTCCTGGTTCCTAAATTTTGGGTGTCTTCTCAAATTTTGCACATCTACCTCATTCTTGTCCCTTGTCCCTTGTCTCTGCACTGGCAGCAGTTTCAGGAAGTCTGGGAAGAGTTTGGGAAATGACAGATCTGGAGAGGCGGGCAGAGTGGACTGCCAGATGACAAGCCAGGAGATACAGACCATCTAGAAAGATGGGCCAGAAGCTTAACTAAGGTACCAGAAGCTAATGATGTGGTCAGAATGCTTTTTAAAATGTGTACTCAAGGACATAGTGGGAGGAAAGCAGTAGTGAACACGGTGGACTTGGTGGAATTTTTGGGCAGGGGGGACGGGTGTGGCATCAGCAAGAGAATCACCACACTTGGCCATCCACATAGGGAAGACATGTGTGGAGAACAGGACGTTTGAGAGGAATTACAAGGACTAACAGAATCTACTTACTATTTCGGTGAGGGGCATTGGAAGAGGGATAGGTGCAGCAAAGACCAGGGGAATCCAAAAACCACTGAATGAATCAATGGGTGAACCTGGAGGACCCTGTGCTAAGTGAAAGAAGCCTGACACAGGGAGAGGATACTGTGTGATCTCACCAGTGGAATTTGAAAGACATGTACTTGTAGATGCAAGGAGTAGAATGGTCTATGGGCAACAAAGAGGTGATGGTTAAGGAGTTGTAACATTTCAACTATGCAAGTTGATTAAGTTCTGGAGTTCTACTATGTGGTATCATGTCTAGAGCTGACAGTACTTTCAGCTTAAAATTTCTAAGAGGGCAGAATGTATGTTAAATTTTCTTACTAACAAAGCCCCCGGCCCCAGTCATAATAATAAAGAGAATGGGAAGAACCTTGGGGAGGTCTATTTGTCATCTTGGTGCTGGTGATGAATTCATGGGTGTATACTTTCCCCAAATTCATTGAGATGCATACACAAAATATTCAAGGCTTTTTTATTTGTCAACCATTTCTTAATAAAATGATTTTAAATAAATGAATGTTTTTTCATAAAAATGACTTCGATTTATGGGCTAAGGCACTAGGAGACTGGCAGATAAAAAAGATTAGTAAGAGACTACCAATCACATTGAATTTGAAGGAAGTGGCTATGTGGAAGTGGTTTTAATACTCTAGGATCTGTGCCTGTCCAGGTTGAGGCTGGAGATGTGGCATCTTCACAAAGCTAGTGAAGGACACTGGAGGTGGGCAAGACCTCTGAGGGCCGAGGCAGAGCTGCTGAGGGGAGTGCTCAGTTAGAAATGATTCCTTTTGAAGATGTCAATATCAGCTCCTCAGCCTTCAGGAGCAGATCTGTGCCTCATTAACACCACACTTGGCCTAAAAGTGTTCCTGATTGCTTCTTGAACTTGTACCTCATATGAAATCTTCCTTTTCTTTATGTTTCACCCAAAAGAATTTAGGAGGCTTCTAAAGCAACTTTTACTTAAGGAAATTCAGAATAATAGTGAAATTTCCAGAAGCTGAACAATAGATATTTTCTGACTCAATGTGCTCACTGAAATTGAAATGTAACAGGATCCTGTATGGGAATCATGTCGCCTGCAGTCCTGGTCCATAGGGTCTTGGATTCATCTTCCTTGACAAAGGTACACCTACTTCTCTACTTCTCTAACCTGCTCATTTCATCTTAATCATACTCATTAACAAGTTGGTAAGGCTCTTTATATGGTTTGGCGAAATGATGTTCCTCTTCAATTGTTCTAAAATAGCATCTTCAGGTCTCAGTGGGAACACACGCAAACACATACTGTGAGAAACAAATTAAAGACTCTTAACGACTCTACCAATGCACTAAAAACCTTAGTTGAAGCATTTCAGAAGTCTGCAAAAGAAAATAACTCAGGAATTTTCCCTGGTATATATTTTTTTGTGTTTTTCACTATGAACATGTGCTGCATTTTCAGTAGCTAGAAATAAATTGCTTTTAAAAATAATTAGAAAAACATACAGTGCTTAAAGATTTATCTAATATTAAATGGAATAGTAAGAGTATTAGGTGTAGAAAATAGCCTTGTGAGTTCTGCAGAGATGTGCATTTTCTATGTGTACGTATTCCAGGGTACATTTGAGAGAAGTCTGTTATTTCTGAAAGTATTTGGTATGGACACCATTAGAAAGACTTAAAGAAGGTTTTTACTGATTAAATATTTATTAGTAAAGCCTTGACAACAACCCAACCACCTCTTAAGCATTGAAATAAGTGACAAAAATGTCCCAGAGGAGAAGAAACAGGGAAATTATGAGACAACATTTCTAGTGACTTCCCTTAATGCATTTTTTATGACCTCTGGAATATTAAATGAATACATCTGGCCTGCAATATTTTTTACACCTTTGTCTTTCAAAGCCTCTACTTAAAAAATCTTCCAGATTCATTGGCACAGAGCAAGTAATTTCCTGGTTTGGGGAAAACCAAGATAAAGAGTTGTCCAAAAATACAAAAGAGAAAAAAACAAAGAAATGAAACAAACAAAAAAGTCAGTAGTTCCAGGATAATCAACAAAGACACTCTTGGTAGGCATGGATTCTGTGCTCATCCCCCAACATTCATGCATCGGGTACATAACCCCTAGGCAACCATAGAGTGACTCCCATGGGGACTCAGAAAAACTAAGTCACCTGAGAGTGACTGACATTTCAGTAGAAAGATAAGATATGCACATAAACAGCTAAAATAACACAAGGGAGACTGTGACAGATATCCCAGGAGATCTTCAAAGAAGGTGCCATGAATAGGAAGTAATCATGTTTTACTGGGGAAGCCAGAGAAAGTGCCAAATCAAAATCAGTTGGAGTATCTGAATTTGGAGGGCGATGTGTCCTGAAACAGGCTGTTAGAACTGCAGGCAGGAAGGGACATCCAGGCAGGGGAAACAAGATATGCAGGAATCAAAGACAGGTTTGGGGAGATCTAAAGTTGATATGGTTATTGCAGCACTCTGAAAGGAAAATCAAACAATTTTTTGTCATTGTTTTTAATGGAGAGGGGCTTTCTATGGCTGTGAATGGCCCTGAAGCTTACATTTCCGTAGACTCCCAGGTGCTCCTTTTAAAAACTTTTTATTTTGGTGCTGGGGATTGAACTCGGGGATGCTTACCTTTCTAAGTTGCTGAGGCTGGCCTCAGAATTGAGATCCTCCTGCCTCAGCCTCCCAAGTGGCTGGGATTATAAGCATGCACCACCATGGCTAGCCCAAATCCTCATTCTTTAGGCCAGTTTACAGAGTCCAGCAGACTAAGTACAAGTTAGTGTCTTTCATTTACTGCCTATATGACTTGGGATAAGCTCTTTATTTTCCCACACATCCATTTCTTCAAATACCTACTGTAGAACTGGAAATGACCACCCTATCTTTCTAAGCGAATCACCCCCTACTCTCAGCCAATATGTCAAAGCTCACCTTGCACTACATGGGTTAATTATATGATTTGACTCAGAAAATAGCTGAATCCCATGGGGCATATAACACAAGCCAGGTCAATTTGGACCTACCTCCCAGGAATTTGCTGAAACTAACAGGAATTCTTTTTGCACAAGGGTACTAAGGTAATTAGAATGTAAGCCTAGAGCAGGTGGTAGAGTTTGAATCCCACACAGGACTGCAGATTCTAAGACAGGGATTATCGCTTAATGGCACATCTGAGCTGTGCTAACATCAGTTTGAGAATGTCTCTGTTGTTTTCAGCCACTGGTGCCTGGATACACTATGATGTATGATGTGATGACAACACTAGGTCACAGAATTAGCAGCAAAACAGTCTTCAATTCAGTACCTGAACAAGGCCTCCTGGGCTGGACTCCACTGGAAACATAGAGTTGAGGTCCTTACTTTCATAGAACTCTTAGGTGTTACTAAACTGTTAGAGTCTGTAAACAAGTCAAAATAACACCTGGCATTTTGCCAGGGGAATGTTAGAGTTCGTAAACAAGTCTGGATAATGCCTGGCAAAATGTCAGAGGGAGTGGTTTAAGAAATAACAAAACCGAGCCATTAGGTGTAGAGATTCCTGATTGGTTGACTGATGTATCTAGTTTATGCTAATTAGATAAGCTGTGTGGAATGTATAAATACTGCTCCTGTCCTGCAATAAACGGCTCCTACTCCTGCTGTATCAACGTACACAAGTTATTCGTCACCCCCCGGTTATTTTGCTGCAGCCGGACTGCGGCAGATGGTGGCCCGTACGGGGAGCCCCGGGACACTCGGGGGTAAGTGACGAAAAAAAGCTGCCCGTCCACAGATAGGACGGGAGCAAATCTGCTCGTCCCTAGGCAGATAGGGCGAAAGGAAAAATGACCATTTCGAGAAAATGGAAAAGATTGATACAGTATGTTTGTGTCTTGTTTTGTCTTAAAATGTTGTATTGTCTTTGTGATGAAAATATGGAAGGGGTGAGAAGTAAATTACTAAGGGAAGAAGGCACCCCAATGGAACCAAGAATAATTAGGGCATGTGTTGATAGAAGCCCAGGAACTCTAGTCAGAAAGAAGAAAAAAGTTCAGAGGAGGAAGGATTATCAAGAAAGAAATTGCAAAAGGCTATTACTAAATACTTTTCCTTACCGGAGGGTGCATGAAGCGGAGAGGCGGCTACCAAGTGTGCAAGCCGGTCACAGCGCAACAAGGATTTTCCAAGAGGC
>NW_026000196.1:9707891-9737875 GCF_001458135.2 Marmota marmota marmota
ACAAATAAAAAAGCCTTGAATATTTTGTGTATGCATCTCAATGAATTTGGGGAAAGTATACACCCATGAATTCATCACCAGCACCAAGATGACAAATAGACCTCCCCAAGGTTCTTCCCATTCTCTTTATTATTATGACTGGGGCCGGGGGCTTTGTTAGTAAGAAAATTTAACATACATTCTGCCCTCTTAGAAATTTTAAGCTGAAAGTACTGTCAGCTCTAGACATGATACCACATAGTAGAACTCCAGAACTTAATCAACTTGCATAGTTGAAATGTTACAACTCCTTAACCATCACCTCTTTGTTGCCCATAGACCATTCTACTCCTTGCATCTACAAGTACATGTCTTTCAAATTCCACTGGTGAGATCACACAGTATCCTCTCCCTGTGTCAGGCTTCTTTCACTTAGCACAGGGTCCTCCAGGTTCACCCATTGATTCATTCAGTGGTTTTTGGATTCCCCTGGTCTTTGCTGCACCTATCCCTCTTCCAATGCCCCTCACCGAAATAGTAAGTAGATTCTGTTAGTCCTTGTAATTCCTCTCAAACGTCCTGTTCTCCACACATGTCTTCCCTATGTGGATGGCCAAGTGTGGTGATTCTCTTGCTGATGCCACACCCGTCCCCCCTGCCCAAAAATTCCACCAAGTCCACCGTGTTCACTACTGCTTTCCTCCCACTATGTCCTTGAGTACACATTTTAAAAAGCATTCTGACCACATCATTAGCTTCTGGTACCTTAGTTAAGCTTCTGGCCCATCTTTCTAGATGGTCTGTATCTCCTGGCTTGTCATCTGGCAGTCCACTCTGCCCGCCTCTCCAGATCTGTCATTTCCCAAACTCTTCCCAGACTTCCTGAAACTGCTGCCAGTGCAGAGACAAGGGACAAGGGACAAGAATGAGGTAGATGTGCAAAATTTGAGAAGACACCCAAAATTTAGGAACCAGGACAAATGCTATTTTTGTGTGCTGTGTTTAAGGAAATAACCAAAAGTTATTACAGGTTTTTAGATGGAAAGTGAAAATTACATTGAAGTTCCACAGAATATTAATTCCTAAGCAAGTACACATCAGTCTCTGTGACCCACTAAAGCAAAAATTGTCTGTAGTCCTTCTTTATTCCTATTCTGAAAATGGAAGAAATTCTGAAGGCCCCAAAGGGAGATGACCCCTGGGAGTTATGGCCAGGCATGGCAGAGCAATTAATTGCTCTAATGTCACAAGGAGCCATTGTGAGTAAGTTTCAAAGTGCAGGTATATAAGAGAGTAACCTTGGCTGAGATTTTGTACACAAGTACAGGAAGCTCTTGGTGGTAACCTGTCCGACTCCATGATAGTTAGTACTTTTGGTGGTTGGCGGTTGGCAGTTGTTGCTGGTGGTCCTTGGCTATTGGTTCTTTGATTTGGGTTTGTTGTTTTGTCTTGTTTCTGTTATTGATTTTGATTTGTTGTTTTGGTCTGTTTTTATTTTTATTTTTATTTGTTTTGCTAGCATCCTTGGTTGGTGTTCCTGCTTAGGATGCATAGCCAGAGTAGTGAGAGTAGTGTTGTGTTGCAGGGGCCCAGGTCCTGCCAGAAGGCAGTCCTGAGGGACCAGTATGAGGTCCTGAGGGACATTGGGTTTGGCGTGTTTGGCAAGATCAAACTAGCCCGCCATCGCCTGACTGGGGTAGAGGTGGTCATCAAAGTCCTGCGGAAGAAAAGGCAGAACTTCCTGGTCCTCTCCGAACCAGAGATGATGAGGAGCCTGGAGCATCCCAATGTGATCCAGTTATTGCAGGTTGCTGAGACCCACAGAAATATCTACATGGTGATGGAACACGCAGGTGGGGGTCGGCTACTGGACCACGTGCCACAGGGTGGCATGCAGGAGGAAGAGGCCCGCAGACTTTTCTGGCAGGTAGTGAGTGCCGTGAGCTACTGCCACGACAAGGGCATCGTGCACCGAGACCTGAAGCCAGAGAACATCATGGTGGATGCCAGAAACCACGCCAGACTTATTGACTTTGGCTTCAGTGCCAGGTTCACGCCTGGGCAGAAGCTGCACCAGTTCTGGGGCACTTTGTCACTCTTTGCCCCCGAGATTATCCTGAGGAAAGCGTATGAGGGGCCCCCGGTGGACATCTGGAGCCTGGGTGTCATTCTGCATTTTATGTTGACAGGGAGGTACCCATTTGGTGGCAACACCTCTAAGGAGATGCTGAGTCAGATCATGCTGGCAACCTACCGCAACCCTCCCTGTGTTTCCCTGGCAGCGCGAATGCTCATCTGCCAAATGCTGACCCTGGACCCCCAGAAGCGGCCCACAGCCAAGCAGATCCTTCAGCATCCATGGCTGACACAGGGTAAGCAGGATTTACCCCATGATTATCGTGAACCAATCCCCATACGCCCAGACCCTGAAATACTGACCACCATGTTTGATATGGGTTATGATCTGCGCAAGACCTGGGTGTCCCTGGCCAAGAGAAAGTTCAATGCGGCCATGGCTACCTACCTCCTGCTCCAGCACCAGAAAAGCCAGGGGGCAGGCTGCATGTTCCAGGGGAAGCCTGTGCCTCCCAGGGTGAAGCCTTGCCCACATCCCGTGGATCTTTCCCATTCCCCAGTGCTCCCAAAGAGGAGCCCCAGCGAGCCTGCCCTGAGCACCTTCCCCTTGCCCTGTGAGCCTCAGCTGCCTGAGGGCGCCAGGCAGGCAGGGCAGAAGCACATCAGGAGTGCCAGTGAGCCTGCTCTCCATCTCCACTTGCAGCCAGCAGGGGCCTCCACACCTGATGTAGGCCCTCAGCCTGACTCTGGGCAACTCAATGCCCTCAGAAGGTTCTTGAGATGGGTTGACAGGAGGATTGCTACCTGTGTCCGAGAACTGTGTTGTTGCACACCACATGTCAGCAATAAGTTGGCTCCAATGTAAGAGGGCAGAAAGGTGGCAGCTTCATTAAGTGTAGGTCCAGTGAAGGAAAGAGATGACCCAGGCAAAATCAGTGGACAGCCAGAGGACCCTGTGCTCTGTGGATCCTGACACCTTGTATGGGCATTAGATGTGTGGACTCCGAACCACTGCAGGAGCAAGATGTGTCAACGACCTCAGGTTTTTCTGCCCAAGCACCAAGCACCAAGCACCCTTCTGCATCCATCGGGACATCAGGACTCTCCTCTGCCCCCACCTGCAGAAGACATCAGAGACTGCTTCCCTGGGACCCTTCCTCTGCCCTGCTCCTCTGTCCTTTCTCCCATTCCCCTGGGATGATTCTCACTAAATTTGTTTCAGAGAAATTTGCTAACAAAAAAACTATAAACATTTTGAACAATCGTTTTATTAGCATAATTTTTTATTTGTAATCACCTCACTCTGGAAGCAATCCAAATGTCCCCTAACAAACCATGATATGTCCACACTGTAAAACGCTCTCAGCAATAAAATGATAATACTTCTGATATAAACAAACATGGATGAAAATCAAATAATTTATGTTAACGGAAATAACATGGATGAAAATCAAAATAATTTATGATAACAGAAATAAGCCACATTCAAAAGGCTTCAATAGTGCATGATTCCATTCATATGGCATTCTAGAAAAGAGAAAGAAATCCAACCATTGGATGCCAGGGGCTGGAGGTAGAGGCAGGGGTTGCCTGCAGATATCACAAGGGAATTGTTCCTTTGCGGTGCTGGTCCATTAAACACAGGACCTTGTGCATGCGGGGCAAGCTCTCTACCACTGAACTACAGCCCCAGCCCAACTGGGGAGCTGCTCTGGTTAGGAAACTGTATCTTGATTGTGATAACATGACTACTTTAAAAGTAGCAGAACTGATAGCTAGGTGCAGAGTTGCACACCTGTAATCCAAGAAACTGGGGAGGTTGAGCAGCAGGATCACTAATTCAAGGCCAGTGTCAGGAACTTAGTGAGGCCTTAAACAACATAGTGAGAACTTGTCTCAAATTTTAAAAAAAGGCCTTGGATATATGTCCCTTTTAAAGTAAAGAAACGCTTGGTTCAATTCCCAGGACAAAAAAAAAATAGAACTATAGACTTGAAAGCGTGAATTTTGTAGTGTGTAAGACTTTATTGGAAAAATGTAAAGAGCCAAGAACAACCAAGACAATTTGTTAAAAAATGAAATTGGAAGTATTTCTTCAGTAGATATCAAGAATCATTATGAAAATGATGTGATTAAAGTAATTTATATTGGTTTGAAGAAGAGTAAACTGTTGATAAAAAATAAAGAACTTAGAAACAGATCTCTCTATATATGATCTTGATAAATCATAGAAGGGGGTGGGGGCTTGTCTTTCCAGTAAGAGGATATGAAATCATTGGTTCACCAGGTTTTTTAAAATGCAATTTATTTCTCCCTAACATCTACAGTGATGAACTCCCTTCTGAAATGTTGTCTAGAAAGTGGAACTTTTTATCAGGAAATCTGATAAACTCCTGGTGAGGGTATAACTCCATACAAGATGTGGGGAAACAGTTTAGGATCATTTACCTAAATTGGAAACACTCATATCCCATGATCCAACCAATTCTACTCCATGGCAGGAACACACGCAACAGAAACATGATTCCATGTGCACCAAGACACTTGGGATCATTTGTGAATGGAGCCCCAATGTAGAAAAGACTTAAATATTCATTAATAATGGAATGAATTTGCAAAAAGTAGTTTGTTTGGTTTTTTTTTCACAATAGTGTAGCATAAAACAAGGGAATGAGTAAAGTGTACAATGGATGCTTTGGTTACCTGGTGGCAAACCCGTCCCTTTCTCTGGCTCCTCTTTTCCCTCTTCATGGTGTCTGAAGGAAATCGCCTTAAGGGCCCCAATTGTTCACTCTTTCCAGCAGTCAAGCTCTTGGTCATGTGACTTGGAGTTCCCCTAAAGTAAAAGGTGCAATGGATCTCTTCCTGTAGAACCTGGGCTTGGCTCTGTGGCTGTCTCTGGTCAGTAGAAAGAGATGCAAATGAGAAGGGGCCAGTTGTGTGTGCAGGCCTCCTGAGGCATCCTGTGTCTTTCCGTTCCTTCTTACCCCACCTACCCCACCCCTTTGGCCTCTTATGTTTCTAACATCACTATGAGAAAGACATGGGTGGGTGCCCGATGTGGCTAAGGTGTCCCAGCCCCACCAGAGCAGCTCTAGTTGTCCCAGGGATGCATGAGTAAGCCCTCCTTATCCCCCCACCTCAGCTGAATAGCTGCATGTCCCACACAGGGAGGAAGACATGTTCATGGGGATGTGCCCTGTGGTTTGGGGGGTGGTTCATTTGCTATGCAACAGAAGCCAACTGTGAGGTGGGGCACTGATGAGGTGCAGGGAAGGGTGGATTGTGCCAAGAGAGGCAGGGGAGAGGAAGAAGGGCTTCTGGAAAGAAATGAACAGCAAAGGCCACCAGTAGTCCCACGTGTGGGCCAGGAGCAGTCCTGGACCCAGGTAGGGGGGTGGACCTGCTCTCCCTTCCCACCCTGTTGGCTATTTTTTATTTTTTATTTTTTTGTAACAGCAGTGCTCACTGTATGAAATTCATCCATAAAGAGGGATGTAGTGCCCCAACCTGGAAGCTCCCCAAACCCTGCTCTCAACCAGAGCCCATTCCCAGCAGCAACCACAAGTTATGTGCACACCCCTCCTGACAATTGCCTGTGTCCACATGCACACCCATTCATACCTCCTTCCTTCAAGGTTTTAAAAAATAAAGCCATGAGCTATTTATTATATTGGGGTTTGAGCTTTGTCACTTCACAACACATCTTAGAAACCTTCTCAGCTTGTGCACAGAGACCTACATTGTTTGTTAAATTGCCTCATTTGTATCCCATGTGTAGGTACCAGCATTTACCTCAGGGTTCCTCTAATTGTGGACACTTGAGTTCCTCTGGCTTTTCTCTAATGTCTATGCGCCTTTGGACACACTGGCAATCATTAGTGCAGGATCCATTCCTGTAAGAGATTTGGTGGGGTCAAAGGGTAGGTCCTGAAAAACACAGACATATTGTTCCACTGTGATCTGAAAAAGTCCTGTGGATGTACACTCCCAGAAGGTGTGTGGGAAACCCAACATCACTACGTTCTTGTTGATGTCGAAAAGCTTTGGTCTTCAGAAATGTTTCTGAGTCCTGGGGAGGTGGCTCCCTGCTGGAGCACTGGACCTGCACCCATGCGTGAGGCCCTGTGTTCACCCCAGTGCCAAAAAGCAGCAGCAAACTCTCCCAGTCTGCTAGAAACAGATGTGAGTTCACTGGTATTTTGAATGTGAAACTTCTTGGAATAGTGATAAAATGTACAAATTTTTTTTCATGTTTATTGCCTACTAGTATTTCCCCTAAAATATCCTTTGTCCATTTCTCTTTTCTTAATTTGTGAGGAGCTTTATCTGTGAACCATATTATCGTGAATATTGGCACTGTGTCCCCCAGCCTGCCAGATCAGTCTCTTTTAATGTTCTTCTGGGCTCTTTCTTCACAGGGAAGTTTCTACTCTGTGTGTCGTCCAGTCTGTTGTCTTCTCATTTCTGGTTCCATGTCCTGCTGGGGAAGGCTGAGCCCTTGACTGTTTACAGTGTATTTTCCCTTTCCACTCTCTCATATGGGCCTGGGTCCCAGGGATTCGTCCAAGTGCACAGTATCTCCACTGGAGAAATAAGAAAAGGAAGGTCAGGCAGGATCAGTGACTTATCTGGGTCCCCCAGCTACTTGTGGGAGACTAAGAGCCAGAAGCTGATTGCCAAGCCTCAGGCCCAGGTAGGAGGTCTCCACTCCCTACCACTGAGATGATCTGGTCAATGGCAGGTCCTGTACTGTGCAGGTTTCCTGACATCCCCTGCATGCCTACTGTTGATAGAAAGCTGTTGATACCTTTTCTCATCAGAGATAAGACCTGCCTTTCCATGGCCCTGCCTGTCCTCCCAAAGCCACACAGTGGACCTTCAGTAGCCCTGTTCCCTGTCCCCATCAGGCCTGCAGCAGATGGAGGCACCCCCTGTGCTCCATTCTTCAGGCCACACACTCAGGTCCCTTACCCATTCTCCTGCGACAGGGTCCCAGGCACATCTGGTCACCCTCACTTTCATTAGACCTCCAACCATATGCAGGCTCATCCAGGCAACAGAACTTCTTGTAGTCTGGCACAATGTGTGTGAGTCCCTACGTTTTGGGTGACACAGAGTGGTGAGTCTGCGAGGGCTTCCAGAGCAGTGGTTTTGGAGTTGGTCTTGAAGAAACGGCAGTGTAGAGAGGGCGAATAATCAGGGTTCCCTGTGGCAAGTGCCAAGGAATGGGCTGGAGGTGGAGTAGGAAGGGGACAAGGTCGGTGCAAAGGTCCCTGACTGAGCTGGATGCTCAGACTCCGTGTTGTAGGTCACAGATTCTTAGTGACTTGTGAACCTAGAGGGTTGTGTCTCCAAGAACAATCCTGGGATGACGACTGCAAATTTGTAGGAGTGCCTGTAAAAGGCAGATCCTGGAGCCTGCAGGCCTGCTGACTGAGGGAGTGGGCAGCCTCACAGTGACAAGCTTCCTGGGGAATTCTTAGCTCACTCATGACTGAGGTCACTGCTCGTGAAAGCCCTGGGTGGCATTAAGAAAGCACCACCCCCAGAGACTAGATGGGACCCAAGAGAGAGGCCTGGTACCCAGCATCATGGCAGCTGGGCAGCTTTCTGGCAGGGCCTTCACAGTCTTCTTTACACCTTTTACCCATGGTCCTGCCTGGCACATGGAAGTTCAGTGATTGCCAGGTGCATGAATCAATGCCTAAACTGGTGAACGAGTGAAAAGAGTGTACAGCCTGAGTCTGGTCTTAGGCTTGGCTGCCCAGCGGTGATGCAGTTCTCCCCAGGTCCTTGACCCCAGATGGCAGAGTCTTCAATCTGGTGGAGTGTATTTGGGTGAAGGATGGAGGTGGCTGGCAAGGGGAGTGAAGGCCACCTCTGCAGGACCCCTATCTTCTCTGAGGTCAGTGGGTGCTGCGCATGCCGTCATTTCTGTCTATCCAGTTAACTCCTGTGCCTCCTTAAGGCTTTCCCTCCAGGAATCCTCCCTGTCCATACCAGCTGGGCAGACTCCTCCCCAGGCCTCCCACAATCACATCTTTTCCAGCCCTTTGACTGTGCGGAGGCTCCTAAGGCTTATCCGCCCTCACTCTGGGTCAGGGAGTGTGCCATGTGCTCTTTGGAGTCTTCTCATCTGTTAGGAGTCTGTAAACAATTCAAGATGGCGCCTGGCAAAATGCCAGAGGGAGTGGTCTGTGAAGTATCGCCAGTGAGCCATTAAGTGTGGAGATTCCTTATTGGTTGACTGCTGTATTGAGTTTATGTTAATTAAGATAAGCTGTATGGAATATATATACATACCCCTCCTGTCCTACAATAAACGGCTCCCACTCCTGCTGTATCAATGTACACAAGTTGCTCGCCCCCCGCCCCCTGGTTATTTTGCTGCAGCCGGACTGCGGCAGACTGCAGCACTGATCGAATCCTCAAGTCTACAGGTGGGTGCTGTTATTATTACTGTTTTATTGAGGAGGCAACTGAGTTTCTGAGAAGTTCAGTCATTTTCCCAAGATTACTCAGCCAGTGAGGGTCAGTTTGCCTCCCTTGATTGTTGTGTACTTGACCATCCTGGCCCACCCAATTTAGAAGTATAAGGAATGGATGAGTCAATGAATGAATGCTATATCCCAATGTCCTTGAGCAGGAAGGTGCTCTGCCCTTCTGGGAAAAGGGCATTTGCACATCTAACATTTTCTGAGTGTTGTTTATACACCAGGCTCCATGCCTTAGCATGGTGATGATATTTAATCCTTAACCCGGGGGGCTGGCTCTACTAATTATGTCCATTTGCTGATGAGAAATTTGAGGCTCAAAGAGGATACTGGGTCACTTTTCACAAAACCTAGGGCCAGTGGATGGCAGAGCTGAGATTGGGAACAGGCAGCCTGACTGCAAAACCTGTGGTAATCACCCTCTGCCATATGGGGAGACCAGGGGTTTTCCCAATGGTGAGTATGCTGACTGCCAGTGGACATGGGGTGGACAGCTGTGGGACTCAGTGCGCTGAGCCCTGGCTGAGGGAGCCACCGTGCTGCTGCCAATAGGATAAGGATAAGGCATCCCAGATTGACACTACTCCTTCATGTGGCAGAGGAGCTTTGAGAAGGATTTGCACCACAGCCCAAGGAAATCCTTCCTGAAGCAATTGTGTGGACCATGTCATGCGTTTGCACACATGGACAGCACAGTCCTCACCTCCCTGTCTGGCTCCTGGTTCCTGGAACCTCCAACCAATACCATGGACAATGTAGCATCTACCAGCATGCCCATGACCTAGGACTCTCCTGAGTTGGGTTCCTCCCCCCACTCCCAGATACTGGAGGGGACCCAAGACAGAGGCCTGGTACCCAGCATCATGGCAGCTGGGCAGCTTTCTGGCAGGGCCTTCACAGTCTCTTTACACCTTTTACCCATGGTCATGCCTGGCACATGGAAGCTCAGTGATTGCCAGGTGCATGAATCAATGCCAGTTTAGGTGAATGAGTGACGAGAGAGTAGAAGGAGACCTCCACACTCCAAAACCAATTCATTTAGTAAATACTCCATATATCAAGCCTTATTCCAATCCCAGGAAAGCCCAGGCTCAGAGCTCTTTCCTGTGCACAGGGCCTGCAGATGTTCAATGGATGACTGGAGTGGCAGGAGTGGCTGGGCATCTCTGTCTTGCCTGAGTTTCTGGAAGATCTCCACCCATTCCCCAGAAAGACGTGAATACTCCCCTTCCTATGAGGCTATCCTGCTGCCCATTATTCCTATCCTGTGCAGAATCATATCCTCCATCCCTCTGCACTGGAGAAGTGATTTGGGAGCAAAGCTCCCTCTTCTCCATTCTTTGGCAACAGAATAAAGTCATTCCTTCCCCTAACTCATGTCTCTCATTGACTTTACCATGGTATGAGCTTCTAAACCTGGACTGGGTAACAATCTGAGTGACTCTGCCTAGTGGGTACACTTTTGGTGCCAGGCTCTAGACTGAGCTCTTAACACAAGTATTCTTATTGATGTTCACGGCTACCCTAGGGGAGAACTATAATTATCCCATTTAAAGATGAAAAAGGTAGGCTCCGACATGGTAGGTGACCTTCCCAGAGTCATGTAGGTGGCAAATGGCAGAGCTGAGTTTTTAAAATTTTTTAAATATTTTAATTTGTTCTTATTAGTTATATATGACAGTAGAGTGCATTTTGACATGGGTACACAAATGATGCATAACTTCTCATTCCTCTGGCTATACATGGTGCTGAGTCACACCAGTAGTGCAGTCATATATCTATATAGGATAATAATGCCCATCTCATTCCACTGTCCTTCTAATCCCCACACCCCCTTCCTTCCCCTCCCTCCCTCTGCCCAATACAAAGTTCCTTCATTTTTCTCTGCCCCTCCCTATTATGGATCAGTATCTGCTTATCAGAGAAATCATTCAGCCTTTGGTTTTTTGGGTTTTACTTATTTCAGTTAGCAAGAAATTCTCCAATTCCATCCATTTACCAGCAAAAGCCATAATTTCATTCTTCTATAAAGCTAAGTAATATTATATTGTGTGTGCATGTGTGTATGTATGTATGTGTGTGTGTATGTGTATGTGTGTGTGTATATATATATTTGAAGTTGAAGAGCACCTAGTTTGGTTCCATAGTTTAGGTGTTGTGAATTGAGCTGGTATAAACATTTTTGTAGCTGCGAAATTTTTAATTAATTTTAAGTCCTTTGGATATAAACCAAGGAGTGGGATTGGTGGGTCTAATTGTGGTTTCATTCCAAGTTTTCTAGTAATCTCAATACTTATTTTCATAATGGTTGCATCAATCTGCATTCATACCAGCAATGTATGAGTGTTCCTTTTTCCCCACATCCTCACCAACATTTATTGTTGCTTGTTTTCTTGATGATTTCCACTCTGACTAGAGTGATGTGAAATCTCAAAGGAGTTTTGATTTACACTTTTCTGATTGCCAGGGATGTTGAACATATTTTCATAATTTGTTAGTCATTTGTGTTTCTTCTTTTGAAAAATTTCAGTTTACTCCTTTTACCCATTTTTTATGTTAAGTATTTTTTATTTTTTTAGTTCTTTATATATTCTAGGTGTTAATCCCCTGTTGGAGGAGTAGCCAAGTTATGAAACCAGCCCAGATTCCCATCCACAAATAAATGGATAGAGAAAATGTGGTGTATGTACATAACTGAGTTTTACTCAGCCATAAAGAAGAATAAAATTATGACATTTGCTGACAAATCGATAGAACTGGAGTACATGAAGCTAAGTGAAATAGGCCAGACTCAGAAAGTCAAGGGTCAAATATTTCCCTCATATGAGGGAGTTAGAGTAAAATAAGGAGGAAAAGGGAAACTGAAACCATGAAAATAAAGGAGAAATCAGTGGAGAAAGGGGGATGGGGGCGAGGGATGGGAAATGGGAAGAAATGTGGAAAAAAGGTTGACAAAATTGTGCGTGTACATATAGGAATATACATAGTGAATTTCAGCTTTATGTATATCTATAAAGCAACGATTATTTTGTAAAAAACAATAAATAAATAAGCAGAAGGAATATCAATAGAGGAAGGGGAATAAGCAGGAAGGAGTAGATTGAAAGAGGAAGCACTGGGGATTGAAATGGAGCAAATTACAGTCCATGCACGTCTGATGATGTCAAAGTGAACCCCACTACTATTATAACTGTAATGCACTAACAAAAACATTTTAAAAATCTTTCCTTTTTGAATTACTCTCTTCTGATTGGATTTCTATTACTTGCTCTTAGAAAGGAGGTGACTAAGAACAAGTGTACCTCACCTGTGTTCTAAGAGGTCATAAATGACCTCTCAAATGCCACTTGCCATTTCTGCAGTCATTGCTGATGCCCAGTCCTGGAGGTGCTTTCTGCTCTTGTTGCATTTTCCTGAAGTGGAGAAACAGCTTTCCTTTGGACATTTTAGACTCTGAGGAGTCCACAGGGTGCTTGGCACCCCACCTTTGGAAGGATATCTAGTGACATTCCTTGCTTCCAGATGGCTTTGTAAAATTATAGCCTCTTATTCTGGCACAGACTCCCTGGAGTAGGGCTGCCAGGATAGCCGAGTGTAACACTCTAGGCTATTTTGTAAATATGCTCTGTTAGAACCACCACGCAGTGTTAAGAGACTAATTATGTATACTTAACTTTTTCTCCATTCCAGTATCTTCAGCACCCTAGACCCAGCCTTGAGGGTGAAGGAGTGTTGTTTTTGATTTTCTGGGACACTTAGTGCTGGCTGCTGAAAACGACTTGTGCTGAGTGCTTTCCATTTGCTGAACCCAGGAGACCAGACAACCTGGGCTGCAAGAATGGGCCATGCCCTCTGGCTTCTGGGGAGGTTCCACCAAGGGGGTGCACTACCAGAAGGTAGGATGAAGGGAGGGTAGCAGGAGAAAGATGGAGGTATTTATGTCCCCAGATCATTTCCCAGGGTTGCCATGGGACATGCATTCTTCAACTGAAGGTGGTGCTGGCTCTGTGAGGGTCCCTCACCAGAGTCCTCTTAGACTCTGTAGCTGCTCTGTCCCTCACCTTTTTCAGTCTAGAAATAGTAACAAGATCCAACCTTATTAGTTCTAGATACCACACTATCCATTGAAGTCTCCCTATGCCCTGCCCACATCTTTAAACTCTGTTATATTTATACAATTTGAATGTGTATCTCTCTTTTTGTGGAACCCTGAATGACACAGAGCCTTGAATTTAACATGACCAGTTATTATCTATTCAAGGTTCTTCAGCTCCATAGAAACTTCCACCACTTGCTTCACCAGTCCTTAGGAAATGTTGGGGTTTGCTGAATTTTTCAATATTTTCTTAGACCCACGTGGTTGGACTTTTGCTTGCTACATATTGTTGAATCCCAGCTACCTCTCTCCGTTTGCATAGCCCAGTCAGTGGTTCTCAACCGTTGGTGCGAACTAGAACCACCTGGGGGAGCTTTGAGAAATTCTCATGCCCAGGTTGCTCCCTGGACTGAATGAATAAAAATTCTAGACTTAGATGAACAGCATATAGTTTATAAATAAGGAAGCTGAACACTTGGAATCCCATTTTTTTTCCTAAAGGTAACAGACATGGAGGACTAAATCCAGTTTTCCTGATTCTCACTCCAGTCCCCTTGCCAGCATGAAGAGTGCAGTTTGTTCCTGCCTCTTGTGGCCCATCTTTTCTCTACTATTGTTGCATGATTCCTTTAGATCAGACAAAAATACCTTCGCTTTTGATTCATACCTTCCCACAATTCCTATTTCAGAGTCCTATGCACAGTGGGCATTTAATAAAACATATTGACTTACTGATTGTATACTCTGTAAGACTGAGAGGAAGGTAACAAGTTCCTTTTTTGGTGTGCTATGAGGAACAACTAAAAATACCATTTCTCTTGTATGCTAGTATGTATTAAGATATGAAGTAACTAAAAGTGGTGTTGATAAAATCAGTTTTCAAAATGTCATTCACTATATTTGTCCAAAAATATGAAAATGAAAATTTTATCTCTCAATATCCACAGGAAAATCTACTGACGTACATCCAGATGATATCTGTGTAGATAAAACTAAATGTATGTGTTATCTTGCAAACTTCCTTGTTAGAATTTCAAACAATTTCCCAAGTCTCTCAATATAAAAAGTTTAAGAAATAACCAATAAATCACATGCGTAGAGAATAAGAATGTCAATGATCAATCTCCACTTCCTCAGCTCTCCAGTAAAACTCAATTTCTATACCCCAATCCTGCATCATTTCTTACCTGGACTTTTGGAGTAGCCTCTAACCTGGTCAACCTGCTTTCTCTCTTTCTATCTTTACTTCATTGTTCACATAGCAGCCAGGATGGTCTTTTAAATATGTAAGTCATAAACTCTATTTTTGGAAATGATTCTATTAATTCTTCTATTATTATAAAACTAAAAAAGGTATGAAATGAACTTTTAAAAAAATATTAAGAAACAAGCAGTACAGGACCCTGATCTTAGAGCAAAAAGAAATAGTTAAGACCCAATATCACCCTACATTTCTGTCATACTTAGTATTTTCCATACTAAGACATTGGGAAGAGAAGCTCCAAACAGAATTTGGGGCTACTGAGGCAGCAGGAATTTTCAGGACAGGTGCCAAAGAGAAGGGATATATGCATATAAAAAGCTATAAGAACTACATAACAGTTTCCTCAAGTCTTTAGCCAAATAATGCACTGGACATGTACAGAGACTCTATGAGACAAATCCAAGATCTAAAGAGAAAAGACTGATAATAAACTGTGATCTGAATCACTACTGAAGTTCACAGAAGAATGAGAGACACTTAAATTCTAAATAGCCAACAATAGAGAAACTGTTGAACATCTGTAGTATTCATTAGCAATGTCAGAAAACTGGTGATTTAGCAGACGGGCTAATCTAGCCCAAAATAAAAGCTACCTTTGACCCATCTTAGCAAGTCTTTGAAGGAACAAGCTGCCTTGGAAGTAAATTACCTGACTATGAGAAGAAAACACATTATACGACTAGGACAACTGAATGCAGATACTCAGCAATATAGCATCACACTGTCTGGCATAAAACAGAAAGTTACTGGGTCCATGAAGAAGCAAGAACTGGCAATTCATGGCCAGGAGAAAAATCAGTTAATAAAAATAAATTCAAATAACAGAAATAATAGAATTAACTGACAACAATATTAAGATATGGTACACATATTTAAAAATCTGGCAGTAAAGATGGACATAATGAGAAAAGAAACAAATAGATAATCCATGTAGATAAAAGAAACTACACGTGAAAAGAATTAAATAGAAATTTTGAACAGAAAAACACACTATTGCAATGTAAACAGTCTAATAAGTCTAACAGATTAAACATGGCAGAAGAAAAGGTCAGTCTTACAGAGAGTACTAGAAACTATCTAAACAAAAATATACGCAATAGAAGGCTTAAAAATGTTCCGAGCCTTAATAATCTGTAGGACAATATCATTTCTCCAACATATGTGTTCTTAGAAGAAGGAAAGGAATATTATTGGGGAAATGTATAAAGTTACAATATTTGAAAGTTTTCCAAATTTTATTTTAAAAATTTATATCCAAGAAGTTCAATGAAACCCAAGCAGAGCAACTACAAATAAAATTACACCAAAGAACTTCATAATTAAAATGCTGAAAACTAGTGAAAAAAAATATTAAAAACCTAAAAACCACTCAGGGAAAAATGACACATTAGGTAAAAGATAACAGAAAAATTATAGACTTTTTTTAAAAAAATTATACAAACAAGAAAATGATAGGGTAATACATTTAAAGAACTAAAGAGAAAGAGCAAAGAAAGAATCCCATGCCCAGAAAAACATATCCTTCAAAGATGAAAGTGAAATCCTGACATTTTTAGCCATCAAAAATTGAATTATCAAATTTTAACTGATGAATTTAAAATTCTATCAAAGTCTAATGCTTGAGTAAATAATCTTACATAAAAAAGGTGCATGTTTGAGAAGAAATCAATGTGGAATATATAGAGAAAGGTTGGGGGAAATGTTGGAAAAGGACAGTACTGTGATGAGCCTGACACTCAGCCTAGGTAATATTGCAGCATAGCACTAGAAAGTATGACCTTATTTACGTTAAACAGTAAAAGTGGCAATGCTAGCCAATCCTACTGAACACTTACTTTTTGTTGAGTGATATACAGTCCTAGGCTCTTTCCATACATTATTTAATTAAACCTTAAGTTGGTCCTACTTAGGCAATGTTTAGAAGCATTACCAGAAGAAACAGTTTTAAAGGTATGAGGTAGATTTCCCAAGGCTGAAAAATTATTAAACATCAAAAGAATGAAAAGACAAGCCACATACTGGAAGAAAATATTTGCAAAAGGCATATATCATAGAAGACTATTATCCAAAATACATAAAGAACTCTTAAAATGCAACAATGAGAAAAACAAATCACCTGATTAAAAATTGGGCCAAAGACCTGAATAGATACCTCACTAAAGAAAATACACAGATGGCAAATAAGCATATGAAAAGATGCTCCACATCATATGTCATCATGAAATGCAAATTAAAACAGTAACATACCACCACATGCCTATTAAAATGGCCAAAATCCAGAAAACTGACAACACCAAATTCTGGCAAGAATGCGGAGCAACAGGAACTCTCATTCATTGCTGGTGGGAAGGAAAAATAATGTACTAGCCAATTTGGAAGCCAGTTTGGCAGTCTCTTACAAAATTAATCATACTCTTACCAAACAATCCAGCCATCATGGTCCTTGGTATTTACCCAAATGGATTGAAAACTTATGTCCACACAAAACCTGCACATGGATGTTTATAGCAGCTTTTTTCTCATTGCCAAAACTTAGAAACAACTAAGAAGTCCTTCAGTAGATGAATGGATAAATAAACTATGGTACATCCTGACAATGGAGACATTATCCCATTCCAAAAAAGAAATGAGCTATCAAGTCATGAAAAGACATGGAAGAAACTTAAATGCACATTACTGAGTAAAAGAATCCAGTCTGATAAAGTTACATACTGTATGATTCCAACCACATGACATCCTAGAAATGGTAAAACTGTGGAGACACTAAAAAAGATCAGTGGTTGCCAGGGGTTCAGAACAAGGAATGAATAGATGAATCACAGAGGATTTGTAGGGATATATGACTCTGCAATAGTGAATACATACCGTTATAGATATGGCCAAACATACAGAATGTGCAACATTAACAGTGAACCATAGGATATACTGGGGACTTTGCATGATACTCTTGTGTCCAAGTTCATTCATTTTAACAAACCACTCTGGTGGGAGATGATAATGGGGAGTAGGTTGGGGGACAGGGAGGAAAATGGGAGAAATTTCTGTACCTCTCACTGAGTTTTGCTGTGAGTCTAAAACTGCTCTAAAAATAAATTTTATTAAAAATGCTTGGATAGAGCCTGGCCAGTCTTATTCCACCTGGAGCAAAGGCCCATTAAAGTAAGCCCAGTGACTGACTATGTAGCCTTATTTTCTAGTACCCAGAGGTAATTTTCATTCCCTGATTATTAGACTTCCTGTGTTTTTTCTTTTTTTTTCCTTTTCTTTTTTTTTTTTTTTCCTTAGAGTTGAACTTGACTCCCTGCCTCGAACTTGGCTTCTGGATCACTCATTGTATGTACCAGCAAATCCTTTCCCTCTTTGACCAGACCCCATCACTCCATGCATTGATGTTTATGATGCTTCTCACAACCACTCCATTGTTTTGGGGCCCCCCAAGCAGGTGGTGTGTATGAGCTGGTTACTTCTGAAATCTCCAAATACTTGTTCTCTTGAAATTCTTTATGTGATAGTTCCCATCCCTACCCCACTTTCCATCTCAAATCCAGGTTTACTATATTAAGTAGCATATGGCATCTGTGGATGGCATCTGTTTCATTCACTCATTCATTCTCTTTTCAACAAATAGTAACTGTTTGGGTTAGATATTGAGGACCAAATAATGGACAAAAGACTATCTCTGCTACCATGGGTTTTATCATCGAGTGAAAGAATTAAAAATTATGAACAAGTATCAGCTTTTTCATCACTGTGATCAAAAGACCTGACAATAACAATGCAGGGAAGGAAAAGTTTATTTTGGCTCATGTTTTCAGAGGTTTAATCCAAGGTCATCCGACTTTGTAGCTCTGGGTATGAAGTGAGGCAGCCACTGTGGAAGGCCATGACAGAAGAAGGCTGTCAGGACATGGTGACTAGGAAGCAGAGAGAGAACTCTGCTCACCAGGACGAAACATGTACACCAAAAGCATACCCCAAATGACCTCTCTCTTTCAGCCACAGCCGACCTGCCTACATTACCACCCAGTTAATCCATATCAGTGGATTAATCCAACTGACTAGGTTACAACTTTCACGATCTAATTATTTCACTTTGAACGTTCTAACATTGTGCACTTTTAGGACACACCTTGTATCTGAACCACAATAGCAAGTAATAAGTAATCATTTCACAGATGACAACAAGTTTACGAAGAAAGCTACTTTTTAAACTTAATATTAAAATTAGTTGGCCTTAAGTAAAAATAATTAAATATTGCTACCTAAATAGAGCAAAATTTATTTAACTAGTGGTTGCCTTCCATATTAAGGGGTTTTGGCCAAGAAAAATGTTGTGCATTAAGCACAGCAATAGCTTAGGCACAACTTTCAAGAATCTGTGTTCTCTTTTAAATTCCCTTTTGAGCTATCCATCTAACCTTACAATCCATGTTCCTATTCCAATAATCTATGTCCACAGAAATAATTGTGGCTAATATTATTGAGAACTTAAAATTTACTAGGCACTGTGCCAAGAGCTTAAGACCTATTCTCCCAGTCCTTCACATAACAATCCCATGAGGAAAACAGTGTTCTTATCTCTATTTTGCAGATGAGGAAATTCAGGCTTGGAGCCCACATACACCTGAATTGCAGAACAAGTGAATACAAGTCACACAAAATCAGATGGGTTATGCATTATCTCCCTAACCAGAAGTCATGTTCCTAAAAGGCAGAAACCATGACCTTTCTGCCTCCTTTAGCTTCATGGTGCTGAGTTTGCAGCAGGCACTCCATAATAACATTTATTGAGTGCCAAACATGGCACTATCCAACAAACTCTTATCGTCTTGCATTTTCAGATGCAGAAACTGGGACACTGAGAGTTTGAGAAACTTGAGTGACTGAAATGTAAGAACTAAGAGATTTGCAAGGGTTTAAACCCAGGTGGTCAGGATCAGTGTTTCTCCAAGTTAAGACACATAATGGTCAGTGGGAGGCCTTGCTACAAACCAAAGGTCTGAACCACTTCCCCAAATTTCCTATTCAGCTGTTCTGGGTAAGGCCTGAGATTCTGCATTTCTAATAGTTTGGGGACCTCACTTTGAGTAGAAAAGCATCTAGGCCAAGATTCTGTATTCTTAACTACTAAACTAGGCTGCTTTTCTTTTTATTGACTGAATGAAATGTGAAATATTGTTTCTGATATTAAAGCAGCAATCAGCATAACTCATAACCACTGGTCATGTTGATCAGAAACTTGCATTTATATTTCAGGACCCACTCAACTTTTACACAGATTTTTCATGTGAACACGAGGATTTGCCAACCCATGACATTTATTTTCTGTGTCATATATTGTTTTAGTCAACTTTTTAGTCCATCTGTGTGACCAAAATGCCCAAAAATAAAAACTTAGAGGAGGAAAGTTTTATTTGGGGCTCGGTTCCGGAGATCTCAATCCATAGACAACTGGTTTCACTGCTCTGGGCCCAAGTTGAGGCCACACATTATGGCAGAAGGGCCCAGTGGAGAAAAGTTTTTCAGCTTGCAGCAGGATCAGGAAGCAAAGAGAGAAGGAGGAAGGAACCACATGGAAAAGGCACACCCTTCTAGAACATGTCTCCAATGATTCACTTCCACCAGCCATGTCCTACCTGCCTACAGTGACCTCTCAGTCCATTCAAACTAGAATGAACTGATTAGGTGACAGCTCTTACAATTCAATCATTTCCCCTCTGAGTATTCCTGCATTAATAAGAGCTTTGCCTCATACAAAACATAACACTCAGCCCGTAGCCTTCAAAAGCTTGTGTCCATCTCATAAAAAAAAAAGTGTTTTTAATTTATTCCTAAGAGTTCAATGGTCTTAACAGTTTTAGCATTACCCAAGAGTCAGTCCATGTCAAAGTCATCTCTGAGACACAAGGCAAACTCTTGGTTGTGAGCCCCTGAAAATAAATAAATAAATTATACAAAGCCAATATACAGTAGCATAGGGTGAACATTTCTATTCCAAAAAGGAGAAATAGGAGCATAGAAAGAAGGAATGGGGCCAAAGTAAGACCAGTTGGCACCTGATCTGGTAACTCTGCATTCAGGATCCAGAACATGACTGGGAGATTTTTTTTCCTCCAAAGGTCTTGGGTAGCCCCAACACACTTTGATCTTGCTGGTTGAAGTGCACATGGGCTCTTTAATTTAGTCTGACTCTCTCCACAGCCAACAGCTGTTTGGGCAGACTGTCCACATAATTGGCATGTCTTAATTCCTGTGTTCTTCATTCCAGAACTTCCTTAAGGGAATCCAACCCTGCTACACTTTGTCTGATCTCCCAGGCCTTTCTTATAAATCTCAGTGGAAGCCCTAATGACCCCCCTAATTACAGAATCCTGTATTTCTGCAGAAAATGCACCACATGGATGATGCCCAGATCTTCTACCATCTTGCACAATACCTGGACACCCTGGAATTATGGCTGCAGTGGTCTCTGTGTGCCTGTGTGACTCAACATGGTAAACAACTTTCTAGGTTCCCTGTGTGATCAGAATGCCTGATAATCTCTTCTCAAAGGAATTTCCCCTCTACATCCTTGAACCTGCAGTGGATGTGGTCTTTCAAATTCCTGCAGTGACCCTGAGGCATCTTATATACTGTCTCAGTACAAAGTACTTACCTTGTCTTTAGGGGCTACAATCTCTTTAACAAGAACACCTTCCCTACTCCCAGATTTGCATGTATGTTTCTGGCCAAATTGCAATTTTTGAAATCCTTTAGTTCTGCTTTTTGCTCCAAATTCTTACAGTAAATCCATGTAAAATCTTCCAGCAATATCTTTGCCACGGACTGAATTCTATGCTTCACTGAAATTTCCTCTGCCAGATTCATAGGCTTTTAAATTCAGCCTCACATAAAGGCTCTGAAAATGGCCAAAATGTCCTGGCCAAGTTCTTTGCTAGAATATAATCCGAATGGCCTGTAGTCCAATTCCCAATAGAGTCCTCATTTCTCTTTGAAACTTCACGATCACATTCTGCATTTCTATCACCATTCTGGTCTTCTGAGCTCCCACAAGAATTGCCCATGTAGCCTTGTTTACAATATTCATAGTCTTTTCAAGCTTACACTTCCAATTTTTTCCAAAGTCTTGCAACCCACTTCCAAAAGCATCTGAACCACATTATCACGTAAGTCACAGCAATATCCCCTCCCCCCTTTTAACCAATTTCTGCTTTAGTCAGATTTTCTGTCACTGTGACCAAAATACTCATCAAGAACATCTTAGAGATGGAGGTGTTTGCTTGCACCTCATGATTTCAGAGGTCTCAATCCACAGATGCACAACTCCATTGCTCTGGGCCCAAGGTGAGACAGCACATTAGGACAAAAGGGCCCAGTGGAAGAGAGCTGCTTAGCTCATGGTCAGGTCAAGAAACACACAGAGAGAAGGGGCCACAGAAAGATTCTCCCTTCCAGAGCAAGCCCATAGTGACTCATCTCCTCCAGCCATACCCTACCTATTTATAGTTACCACCCATTCAGTCCATTCAAACTAGGATGCATTGATTAGATTACAAGTCTCAGTAATATCATTTCACCTCTGAATATTCTGAATAATCCTGCATTAACAGACGCCTTTAGGGGACACCTCATATCCAAACCATAATATGTATATTGACACTTCTTTACCTCAATTCTGTATGTTAAAAGAGAAAACTATCACAATAATAATATTACAATTAATAATTTACTTGCAATTTTAGAATTGGTCATCAGAACAAAAATGGCTCAGAAATCTCCAGGTTATATTTATAGTGAGAAAGTGAAGTGGGGACAGCTTGATGGGTTACAGCTCCTGTCTGTCTTAGTTGAACATGATTTGAATAGTTGACCACCTGCTCATTTCATATCAAGTGAGGTTCCATTCTACCAAATATGGAGAAACTTTAGGTCAAACTTAAGTATATATGCAAATAATGATGTCCATCACATTCCACCATCCTTGTTAATTCCCTGCCTCCTCCCTTCCCCTCCCACCCCTCTTCCCTATCTATAATTCATCTATTCCTCCCATGCAAAGTACATGTATGAAGACACGAATTTGGTGTCAACCTACTTTATATACAGAGATATGAAAAATTGTGGTACATATGTATAATAAGAATTGTAATGTAAAAACAAGTACATGAATTGGCATGAACACACTTTATATACAAAGATATGAAAAATTGTTCTCTATATGTGTAATAAGAATTATAATGCATTCCTCTGTTGTGTATTTAAAAAAATAAAATCAATTTACATATATATATGTATGTGTATATATATACACACACACACACACACACAAATACCTTTGGGTAAACTTATTTCAATTTAGTGTCTTTTTTGTTTTCATTTCTTTCTCTCACTTCCATATAGGCAAATATTTTCTCTTCGTGAGACCTTAAGACCTCCATTAGCAACATTTGGTTTTTCTACAGGTCAAAAACTATAGCAGGTTCTTGTATCACCCTTGCATTCACAGGCTGACAACCTTCCTAGGAGAAAATACATGGGTACACAGAACTATTAGGAAAGATGGAAAAGCTGCAAATAAGATGGCGAGAAAGTTCTATGGGATCACAAAAGATGTCTAAGTTCTAAGTTGGAGATTGTGTTTAGACTTTTGACTTGAGCCTTTAGTGTTGGATGAATGTAAACAGAAGAAAAAGAGAAGGGCATTCTAGACAAAACAGAATTACCAAAAGATAAAACATCAACAAACTGAGTTTAAATATCTAATTGCATTTTATCCAATGGCATGCATTGGGCAGTAATCCATCTATTTAAAAAAAAGAGCTCTATTTGAACATCATGGATCAGTCAGGTTTTATAAGGTTGTTTGAGCAGGAGTAAGAAAATAGTATAATACATGAAAACAGATTGATTAATGTTGGGTTACTTTAGGTTGTAAGTTTTAAAGCATACAAAACTTCCTTATTATGGCAGCTAAGACTGGCCTGTTTGGAGATTTAGCTAACATCTCTCTCCTGATTTCTCAGAAGATCAGATGAACAAATGAATTTTGGTTTGGTGACACAGATGACTCCAGCTTGGTTTGGTCTGTTGAGATCTACTTCAGGAGCTCTGTCCCAATCAGTGGTCCCCAATAAATAAATTAACAGAATGTTAGGAAGATAATAAGAGAGAGTTTTCTTTCTCTTGTTGATTCAGGTTTTGTTTAAAGAAGACATTTTATCAAAATGTAAGATAAAGAACAGTGAGTGCACAAATATCAAATGTCCCACTGAAGAATGTCTTTGAAGTAAATATGTGCTTTGTGACAGGAGCCAGACCAAGAAAGAGCATGTCCAAGATCATAGAGGCTCCTCCTGCTCCTTCCTAGTCATAGAGTCACGGCCACCAGAATTAAATTCTGTCCAGACTTCTCTCACCAAAAATTAGTTTGTTTACTTCTATATTCTGTGTCCATGAAATCATATGGTAAGCACTAACTCTTTTGTGTCTGGCTTCCTTTGTGCAACATCTTTATCCATGGATGATCATTATCATCTGTTTTCCTCCTTACATAGCATTTGGTCATATGATTGTTTCACATTTATTTTTTTCATTCTATTATTGATGGACTCATAGGTTATTTAAGAGTTTTGCCAATTGCAACAATATTGCTGTATAATTATTCTGCCTGATTTTTGGTAAGTATTTTTTATGGTTTAGATATCAGGTGTCCCCCAAAAGCTCATGTGTAAGACAATGCAAGAACGTACAGAGGTGAAGTGATTGGGTTATGAGCACCTTAACTTAATCAGTTCATCAATTCCCTAATAAGGATTCGCTGGTAACTGTAGGCAGGTAGGGTATGGCTAGAGAAGGTGGATCATTGGGGATGCGCCTTTGGAGTACATATTTTGTCATATATACAATATGGTGCCATATTCTCAGCTGCTTTCCTCTGCCACATACTTTAGCCATGATGTTCTGCCTCACTTCAGGCCCCAAGAAATAGGGTTGGCTGTCCATGGACTGAGACCTCTGAAACCATGAGCCCCAAATACACTTCTCCTCCTGTAATTGTTCTTGTCAGGTCTTTGGTCACAGCAGCGAAATAGCCAACTAAAATAATATTATAGCAGACATCATGGGTGCTCTGCCCAGCCACCTGTGTACCCTCCAGCTTATCTGGGCTTGGACAGAGACCATACCTATAAATCTCAAGCCCAATAGCCACTTTTCCACAGAAGAAGAAAGAGAGAAGTGCATAAAAGTTTGTCTTTTCCTCTGATCTTCACCTCCCTTAGCCAAAACCGGCCCCTTGCAGGTGTGTGGGGTTGCAGCTCTGCTACCTCAAGTGAGACTGTATTCGGAGGCATATTTTATATCCTATGGTTCCCTTCAAAGGTGAGACCAAATCTGCCCTCCCTGGTCTTTGCCTGAAATCACACCCTTGACCAACTTCCTCCTCTCTTGGCCCTATCCCTGACTTCCTCCTAATAGCCTGTTCTCAATAAATTGAGGATACACAAACACTCATCTTAGGGTCTGCTTCTGAGAGTCCTGTTATAACTCACTCATGAACATATTTCTGTTGGATATACATGGGTGTGCAATTTATGCATCATACCTGTGTTCAATTTTCCAAAAACTTAGCACCAATATATATTCCAAACAGCTATTGCTTAAATCCTTGTTAACACTTGCCAATAAGTCTTTGCCTCTATCGCTCACTTTTTTCCTCATTTTTTTTCAATGTGATCTCAGTCTCCTTTGTATTGATTTTTAGATTTTCTTTATGAATTATTGAGGCAGGGGTGATACTGGGGATTGATCATAGGGGTGCTATATCACTGAGCTACACCTCCAAACCTTTTATTTTGAGACAGAGTTTCTGGGGTCAGCCTCGAATTTGTGATGTTTCTGCCTCAACCCTGAGTCACCGAGATTATAGGAGTGTACTACTGCAACTGGTTTCTTTATATATTCTTGAAATGCATCTTTTGCTAATCAATGTAAATATTTAATCTCACTCTTACTTGATACATAAAGTCAGGTCATCTGTGAATAATTATTGTTTTAATGTAATTATTATTCCTTTTAGTGCTTACTCTTGCCTTCTTGTAATTCTTTTTTTATTAATTAATTAATTAATTTTAATTAGGTATATATGACAGCAGAATGTATTTTGATTCATTGTACACAATTACAGCACAACTTTTCATTTATCTTGTTGCATGCGATGTAGCATCACACCATATGTGCAGTCTCATACATGTACCTAAGGTAATGATGTCCCCTCCCACCGCTCTCTCCCCTTTGCCCAGTAAAAGTTCCTCTATTTTTTCTAAGCCTCCCCCCACCTTATTATGGATCAGCACCCACTCATCAGAGAGAACATTCAACCTTTGTTTTTTTGGGGATTGGTTTATTTTGTTTAGCATGATATTCTCTAGCTCCATCCATTTACCTGCAAATGCCCTAATTTTATTCTCTTTTAATGCTGAGTAATATTCCATTGTGTATATATACCACAGTTTCTTTATCCACTCATATATTGAAGGGCATCTAGGTTGCTTCCACAATTTAGCTATTGTGAATTGAACTGCTATAAACATTGATGTGGCTGCATCACTATAATATGCTGATTTTAAGTCCTTTGGGTATAGACTGAGGAGTGGGATAGCTGAGTCAAATGGTGGCTTCATTCCAAGTTTTCTAAGGAATCTCCATACTGCTTTCCAGATTGGGTGCACCAATTTGCAGTCCCACCAGCAATGTATGAGTGTGCCTTTTCCCCCACATCCTTGCCAACATTCATTGTTGTATTCTGGATAACTGCCATTCTGACTGCCATGAGATGAAATATTAGAGTAGTTTGATTTGCATTTCTCTAACTACTAGAGATGTTGAACATTTTTTCATATATTTGTTTATTAAATATATGTCTTTTTATGAGAAGTGTCTCTTCAGCTCCTCAACCCTGATTGTGTTGTTATTTTGGTATTAAGTATTTGAGTTCTTTATATATCCTGGAGATTAGTGCTCTATCTGACATGTGTGTGGCAAAAATATGCTCCCCAAATATAGGCTGTTTCTTCACCTAATTGATTGTTTCTTTTGGTGAGAAGCTTTTTAGTTTGAATTGATTCCATTTATTAATTCTTGATTTTATTTTTTGTGCTTTAGGAGTCTTGTTAAGGAAGTCGGGTCCTAATCTGACATGATGAAGCTTTGGGTCTATTTTTTTCTTTATTAGGTGCAGGGTCTCTGGACTAATTCTTAGGTCCTTGATCCATTTTGAGTTGAGTTTTGTGAATGACAAGAGATAGGGGTTTGTTTTCATTTTGCTACATACGGATTTTTAGTTCTCCCAGCACCATTTGTGGAAGATATTATCTTTTCTCCAATGTATGTTTTTGGCACCTTTGTCTAGCATGAGATAATTGTATTTATGTGGTTTTGTCTCTGTGTCCTCTATTCTGTACCATTGGTCTACATATCTATTTTGGTGCCAATACCATGCCATTTTTGTTACTATAGATTTGTAATATAGTTTAAGGTCTGGTATTGTGATGCCTCTGCTTCATTCTTCTTGCTCAGGTTTTCTTTGGTTATTCTGGGTCTCTTATTTTTCTAAATGAATTTTATTATTGCTTTTTCTAAATCTATAAGGAATGACATTGGGATTTTAATTGGAATCGCATTGAATTTGTGTAACACTTTGGGAAATATGACCATTTTGACAATATTAATTTTGCCTATTCAAGAGCATGAGAAATTTTTCCATCTTCTAAGGTCTTTTTCAATTTCTTTCTTTAATATTCTATAGTTTTCATTATACAGGTCTTTCTCCTCTTTTGTTAAGTTGATTCCCAATTATTTTAATTTTTTGAGGCTATTGTGAATGGGCTAGTTTCCCTAATTTCTCATTCAGAGGATTAATCACTGATATATAGAAATGCATTTGATTTATTGGTATTGATTTTATATCCTGCTACTTTGCTGAATTCATTTATTAAGTTTTCTGGTGGAATTTTTGGATCCTCTAAGCATAGAATCATGTCATCAGCAAATAATGATAGTTTGAGTTCTTTTTTTCCTATTTGTATCCCTTTAATTTCTTTTGTCTATCTAATTGCTCTGGCTAGAATCTCAAGGACTATATTGAATAGAAGTGGTGAAAGAGGGCATCCATGTCTTCTTCCAGTTTTTAGAAGGAATGTTTCTAATTTTTTTCCACTTAGAATGATGTTGGCCTTGGGTTTAGCATAGATAGCTTTTACAATGTTGAGGTGTGTCCTACTATGCCTAGTTTTTCTAGTGTTTTGAACATGAAAGGGTGCTGTATTTTGTCAAATGCTTTCACTGTGTCAATTGACATAATCATATGATTCTTATCTTTAAGTCTATTGATGTGATTATTAATTATATTTATTGATTTCCATATATTGAACCAATCTTGCACCCTACTTAATCATGGTGCACTATTTTTTAATGTTTTTGTATGTGATTTGCCAGAATTTTATTAAGAATTTTTGCATCAATGCTCATCAGGATATTGGTCTGAAATTTTTTTTCCTTGATGCATCTCTGCCTGGCTTTGGTATCAGGATGATACTAGCTTTTTAGAATGAGTTTGGAAGGGTTCCCTTCTTTTCTATTTCATGAAATATTTTGAGAAGTATTGGTATTAATTCTTCTTTGAAGGTCTTGTAGAACTCAGCTATGAATCCCTCTGGTCCCAGGCTTTTCTTGGTTGTTAGTTTTTTGATGGTGTCATCTATATCCTTGTTTAAAATTGATCTGTTTAAATTGTGTATATCCTCTTGACTCAGTCTGGTTGATCATATGCCTCTAGAAATTTGTTAGTGTCTTCGAGGTTTTCTATTTTACTGGATAATAAAATTTCAAAATAGTTTCTGTCTTCTGTATCTCAGTAGTGTCCGCTATGATATTTCTTTCTTAATCACAAATTTTAGTAATTTGAGTTTTCACCCTCCTTTTCACTAGGTTGGCTAAGGGTTTGTCAATTTTATTTATTTTTTTCAAAGAACCAGCTTTTGTTTTGTCTTTTTTGAATTGTTTCTTTTGTTTCAATTTTATTGATTTCTATCCTGATTTTAATTATTTCCTGTTTTCTACTACCTTTAGTGTTGGTTTGTTCTTCTTTTTCTAGGACTTTGAGATGTAATGTAAGATCATTTATTTGTTGACGTTTTCTTCTTTTAATGAATGAGCTTAATGAACTTTTCTCATAGCATTGCCTTCATAGTATCCCAGAGATTTTAATAAGTTGTATCATTTCAGAGTTCTCATTTACGTCTAAGAATATTTTTATCTCTTTCATGATGTCTTCTGTTATCCATGCGTCATTCCATAGTGTATTGTTTAGTCTCCACTTTTATTTTTTAATTTTATCATTGATTTCTAATTTCATTCCATTATGGTCAGATAGAATATAGGGTAGTATCTATATTTTTTGTATTTGTTAATACTTGCTTTGTGGCATAACATATGGTCTATTTTGGAGAAGGATCCATGTGCTGCTGAGAAGAAACTGTATTCACTCATTGATGCAAAGAATATTCTACGTATGTCTGTTAAGTCCATTATTGATTGTATCGTCGAGTTCTATAGTTTGTTTAGTTTTGTTCGTAAGATCTATCCAGTGGTGAGAGGTGTATTAAAGTCACCCAGTATTATTATGTTGTGGTCTATTTGGTTCTTCTATTTTAGAAGGGTTTATAGATGTCCCATTGTTTGGGACATAAATATTTATGATTGTTATGTCTTGTTGATGTATGAATCCTTTAAACAGTATAAAATGTCCTTTTTTATCCCTTTTCACTAGCTTTGGTTTTGAAGCCCATTTTATCTGATATGAGGATGGAAACCCCTGCTTGTTTATGTGATCCATGTACATTTTTTCCCCACCTTTAGTCTGTGGATGTCTTTTCCTGTAAGATGAGTCTCTTGAAGGCAGCATATTGTTGGGTCTTCTTTTTTATCCAATCTATCATTCTATGTCTTTTAATTGATGAATTTAGGCCATTCATATTCAGGATAATTATTGAAATATGATTTGTATTCCTGGAAATTTTGGTTTATTTTTGGTTTTTAACTTGACCTGGTTTCTCTTTTGATTGGCCTTTGCTTTAGTGTAGTTTCTCACTTTGTTGATTTTCATTGTTGTTTTTCATTTTCTCCTCCTGGAATATTTTGCTGAGGATGCTCTGTAGGGCAAGCTTTCTCACTGTAAATTCTTTTAACTTTTGTTTATCATGAAAGGTTTTATTTTGTTATCAAATCTGAAGCTTAATTTTGCTGGATATAAGATTCTTGGTTGTTTTTTTCCAGAACTTGGTTTATGTTATTCCAGGATCTCCTGACTTTGAGGGTCTGGGTTGAAAAAAATCTGCTGAGATATGTATTGGTCTCTCTCTTACATTATCTATTCCTCTCTTGATGCCTTTAAGATTCTATCCTTATGGGATTTGGAAGATGGCGGCGAGGGGAGTGCATTACCCCCGTGTGCTGCTTCACTGTGTGGGAGTATGACAAGTCAGGACGGCTAAAGGATATCTTGTTAGGAATTTCCAGCAATAGTGGGGTGCTCCGGAACCTGGAGGAAGGATTTCCATCGCACGAGGATCGGCTACGGGGACTCAAACGCGAGAGGTTTGTCGCACGGAGGGTAACTGCTTATTCAGCAAATCGCCCCGCGGCTAGAGTCTGCAGTGTGCGCTGGGATAGAGACGCAGGGTTACAGCGCTGCAGTTTCTGCCAGCCGCGCAAGCACCGTACTCAGGGCTGAATTCTGGGTTCCAGACGGGGTAAGGAAGCGGTCCTGCTCGGTTCTACACACCGGTCAGTCCACAGAGGAGGCCAGCAGCCACCATCTTGGTAAACTGACGTCACGTCCCCTGTTTTCGACTGACCGCAACTCATTCAGCCATAGATCAGGTAATTCCAGGCTACAATTCGCCTGTGGCTTGCAAACAGATTGCTAGGGTTCTGCGCCTGGGTGCTTCTAAGAACCTGAGCCTATCGGAGCGAACGCCGAGCGCGGGGCGCCCGAGTTCCGGCTCCCGGAACC